>NC_066558.1:1282893-1310393 GCF_024679095.1 Eriocheir sinensis
TCTCTCTCTCTCTCTCTCTCTCTCTCTCTCTCTCTCTCTTCTCTCCTCCTCCTCCTCCTCTTCATCCTTCTCCTTCCCATTCCTTTCTTCTTTTCCTCCTCCTCCTCTCTTCCCTTCCTTCCCCTTCTAATTTTCCCTCCCTTTCTCTCCTCTCTTCCTCCTCCTCCTACTCTTCTCTTCCCTTCCTTCCCCTAGCTTCTAATTTTCCCTTTCTCTCTCCTTCCCTTCCTTTCCTTTCTCTTCTCTCTCCAACACACACACACACCTAACCCCTCTACCCCCCCCCCCTGTACCCCCCCCAGACAAGGAGCGCAGCGGCCCGCGTATATCAACTTGGTACGCGAACCCGTGGAACGTTTTATCTCGTCTTTCTATTACCGACGAAGCAAGGAACGACTGGCGAGGATCTTAGCCCATGGACACCTGGTAGCCTCGCCCTCCCCTAACTGGCGGAACAGGTAAGGAAGGAAGGAAGGAGGGAGAGAATGTGTGTGTGAAGGAAGGAAGGAAGGAGAGAGAATGCGTGTGAAGGAAGGAAGGAAGTTGGAAAGTTTCGTTTAGTCGGCGCAACATCTCTGGTCATATAAGGATCGAAGGAAGGAAGTTGGAAAGTTTCGTTTAGTCGACGCAACATCTCTGGTCATGGAAGGAAGGAGAGAGAGAGAGAGAGAGAGAGAGAGAGAGAGAGAGAGAGAGAGAGAGAGAGCGTGTGTGTAGGATGAATGGAAGAGACAGAACTTGGAGGAGAGAATTAAGAGGAGGAGGAGGAGGGAAAGGGAGGGAAGGGAAGGGAAAGAAAGGGAGGTAGGAAAAGACTATGGGAGGAAAATATGGAAGAGGAGGAGAAATACGTTTGTGAGTGAATGGGAAGGAAAGGAAACGAAAAGAAGGGAAGGAAAGTCATTTAGTAATCTGTAAGAGGAGGAGAAATAGGAGAGATGAGTGGAGGAAAAGGAAGGAAAGAGAGAAGAAGGAAAAGAAGAAAAAAAAGAAGGGTCTGAATATATGATTTGTGGAGGAAAAGAAAGGAAGGAGAGGGAGAGAAAGGGGAAACTGTTACTACTACCACCACCACTACTACTACTACTACTACTACTACTACTACTTCAAACGCTAACTGACCTACCTGTGTTGCTGTGTTCTAATGTGCTGCAGTGTGCGTCCTAATCTAATCTTGTGAATGCGCAGAAGGAAGAAGCTACGAAGGGGGAAACTGTTACGTGTACTCCAACTATAAACAAGAAGAGGACCCACTTACCCGTGTTCTATGTGTTGCAGGACGGTGGAGCAGTGTGTTGTGTCGGGCGATGCTGAGTGCTCCTTCACGCAGGGCAGCAGGCAGGAGATGGTGCTGACCTACTTCTGTGGCCACCAACCCTTCTGTAGGTCAGTGCTGGGTGCTGAAGAATGGTGACCTGATGTTGGTGTTTCCTGACCTTGTTCTTGACCTTCTTTTTCTTTATATATTTCTCCTCCTCCTCCTCCTCCTCCTCCTCTTCCATCTTCTTCCTCAATTCCTGCCTTTCCTTCTTCTCCATTTCCTCTTCCTCCTCCTCTTCCTCTTCCTCCTCCCTTCACCTTCTCCTCCTCCTGCAAAAAGAAAGAAAATGGGGGGTAAGCTAAAGGAAAATCAGGAGTTCCTTTTCCTCTTCCTCCTCCTCCTTCTTCTTCCATTCCTCCTATGTCTCCTTCCTTCCTTCTTTTCCTCCTCTTTCTGCAATATCTCATCTAACTCCTCCTCCTCCTCCTTCTACTTTCCTTCCTTCTACTTCTTCCTCCTTCCTTAATCTCTACTCTCCCTCCCTCTCTTCAGGACGGTGGGCAGCAAGGTGGCGCTTCAGAGGGCCAAGCAGATGGTGTCCGAGGCATACAGTGTGGTGGGGCTGGTCGGTCATATGGAGGTCTCGCTGCGTCTTATGGAAACCCTCATCCCGGGCTACCTTACAGGCGCTCTACACTCGTACCAGAACATTAGTAAGTGACCCTATACTTCGTTTTCTCTGTTCGCTTCTACTTCTTCGTTTCGTATATAGTTCATCATCTTCCGTTCTTGGGTTCAGACTTGTGATGGTTGTTCTCTGTTTCTTCTTATACATTATCATTTCTCAATTTTTTTTTCTCGTTTGTAATTGTCATTTTTTTCCATCGAGTTAATTTTCTGTTTTTCAATATTTTCTTCGGTGTTTCTTTTTATCAATCCACATTTTCCTCAATTCTAATCATCAGTTTCCTATCATATCGTAAGCAGAGCCACATCCACCTTCTATAGTCATTTTTCTAAGTCCATTTCCCATTCTTAATCATCTCTTTCCTAACTCTACTTCTTCCTCTTAATTGTCCTTCTCCTATTGTTTATCTAAGCACCATAAGAAGAAGTAAAGATCAAGAATATCCACATCTTCACCATCTTGTCAATTTTCTACGTCAATTTCTTACTCTTCATTATTTTCCTAAGTCCACTTCTTGTTGCTAATCCTCCCATTGTTTACATAAGTTCAGACACCTCTATCTTTCAAGTCTCCTAAGTCAATTTCTCCTTCTTAATCATCCTCATCCCATTGTTGACATAAGCTAAGTCACCCCTCCATCATTCCAGGGCGTAAGGAGGAGAAGGTCAACCACAACACCCACAAACCAGCTGTGTCCCAGGCGGTGATGACGGAGCTTCGGCGGAGGATGGCGCACGATATCGATTTCTACAACTTCCTTAAGCAGAGGCTATTCTTGCAGCGGCGTACTTTCCTGGGCTAATGAGGGCTTGGGAGGGTCTGTGGGGTGTGTTCGGGGATTGGTGCGAGGTGCGTACTGATTGGCGGACGCACCCTAGGCCAGAGGGGAGGTAATAGCGAGATCTAGTCGGTGCCGCGTTCATTTCTGTTACCGTGATGATTGTTAAGTTATGAAGCTCTGTGTGTGTGTGTGTGTGTGTGTGTGTGTGTGTGTTGGTGAGTGGTCTGTTACCTTGTCCAGAGTCTATTGTTGGATTACCTTTATATGTGGTGTTAGTGTTTGTTAAGGTATATGTATATGTGGCTGGTTTTGCGTTCCTGATTCCTTGTTCTGATATGGAGTTATGTTAGTTCGTGATGGATTGGCGGTATTTATGAGATGTATTTGGTATTGATTTATTTTAGTATTTATTTGTCCGACCTTGTAACGGAGAATATGGACGTTAAATGAAAAAAAGAAGAAGAGGAAGTAGAAAATGAAGAAGAAAAAGAAGAAGAAGAAAGAGGAAGTAGAAATGTAAAAGAAGATACAAGAAGAAGAAGAAGAAGAAACGCCTGTATTTCAAACGCCTTGAAATTATCAAAATCAGTCACATCAGTGTTGACGAAGACTAATGCCACGTTTAAAAGATCAGTCTATGTGTTAAATGTTTTATAAATATACTGAAGACTTGTTACACAGCAGGTAGTAGATCATTATCCTTAACCCCTTCACTCCGGTGACACCGACATCAGCGTCCGACGGGCGTCCGACACAACCCCCGATTAATACCTCACAGGTCAGGGACTGATGTCGACGCCAGCCCTTGTATCTCCATGCTCCAAACACCTTCAGAGTGGCAAAGTACTAACACCATTACACTGTTGGCGGCGGTGGCACTGGAGCGGGGCCTGGCACACCCCACCACGGTAACAACACCGCCTGTCCACGGCCGCTGGTCTGCAGGAGGACCCGTCGAGGCACCGAGTACGACAATCTGGTGACGATGGACTCTTGGGACGTCACGTCACATGACTGTACTGTAAAAATACACATGCATGTAGTTTTCAACCCCCCATTGTAGTGCTGACTTGCCTGATGGGCGAGCCTCCCATAACCCACTTAGCCAGGGGGAAACCTCTTTGGCCGACTGGTAAAGGAGTGGCTCTCCCGTTACGCTGGTCGCGGGTTCGATCCCCGGCGCCGGCAAACCTTTCCTTGTCTGGATTAATTTCTCGTGTGTTTCGTTACACGCGGCGGCCGTGTGAGTGTGTAGAAAATAAAAAATTCTGCCATTTCAGCTGTAGGCCTTTTCAGGGGTAGTTTTATAACCCTGGTGGTAGTTTGACCCTTCCTCTGTACCGTGAACCTTAAAAAACACTCATGAAAAACAGATTGATCCCCTCTGACCATTAAATATAGCTGATGTGAGAAGCGATGGTGTCTTAAAATACGGCCCCGTGTAATGGCCCGAAATGTACTACAGTTGTAATGGTATTTTCCCCCTTGTAAATAGAGTTAACCTGGGATGTTTGTGCAACCGGTTATATATGTGTTGAAATCGAGCCAACACGAAGAGGGTCCCGTTGGAAAGACTGACCCGCCACACCAACACCACAGCCAAGGCCCAGACCATTTCCCTCCACCATTTATCAACAGTTTTCCCCGTCCAAAGTTTCCCGTGTCTGCCATGTCCCTCCCGTGGCGGTGCCTGCTGGGGCCGCGGCTCTACAGGGTGTACAGCGGCCCGGGGGAACAGGGGGAGGTGAGATACGGGGGAGTGAAGGCCTGGGGGAGAGGTGTCAGCTGGTGGGGCGAGGGTGTCAGGCACGTCAGCTGATGGGGGTAAGGGCATGGGGGGGGGGGGCTAACGGGGCTGATACTGGGGCTAACGGGGCTGATACTGGGGCTGACGGGGCTGATACTGGGGATAACGGGGCTGATACTGGGGTTAACGGGGCTGATACTGGGGATAACGGGGCTGATGCTGGGGATAACGGGGCTGATACTGGGGCTGACGGGGCTGATACTGGGGTTGACGGGGCTCATACTGGGGCTAACGGGGCTGTGTGGTTAAAATAATGATAAAAACAGGAATATATTAACACAGGAGTAAAGTATGTGTCACCAGGGGGGAGGTGAAGGGCTGGGGGATGGGTGTCAGCTGGTGGGGCGAGGGTGTCAGGCACGTCAGCTGATGGGCATAGGGGCTTGGGGGGGGGGCTGATGTTGGGTGCTGACAGGGTTCTAGGTCCAAAAATATATAGAAAAATAGGAAAAACAGGCATATTGGGTGTTTCTTTCTGCATGTAATCTGATTTGGTATTTCTCTAGTATCACACCCATCACTACAGAGGTTGGCCATGTAAGGAAATATTGTGCAAAATTACTCCCAGGAAATAGAGGGGGGATCGAAGGGGGCTGTCGGATAGGTTACGTTAGGCAATGAAAAGTCGACTATTGAGTGATTTCCGTAAAATAAATGTATCTCCATAATAAAAAGCACCATATTTTGTCGTGATATAAATAAGGCAGTGTCTCAGAATTAGTTAACTAGTCGATTTGTTCTTTCTTTTCTTCCAGAGTGAGATGTACGCCCCCAACATCCTGGAGAAGTTCGGCAACAAGATATTCCAAGTGGTGAGTGATGATGATAATGATGATAATAATAGTAATGATAATAATAATAATAATAATAATGATAATAATAATAATAAGGATGATAAGAGTATTAACCCATCAATAAATCTTCCTTTTTTTTTTCTTCTTCTTCTTCTTCTTCTTCTTTCTCTTCTCACATTTCTACTTCTTCTTTTCCTTCTTCTTCTTCTTCTTCCTCATTCAACATTCTTATTTTCTTTATTTTATTTTTTGCAACCTAACTTATCCCCATCCCCCTCAGATCTACGTTGTCCAATACGTCGGAATGTTCACCTCTCCGATCCTCGCTCTCTCGCTCTACCGATGGGAATTTCTCTCGCTCAACTCGGCCATTAGGGTAAGTGTGTGTGTGTGTGTGTGTGTGATATTAACCCTGCCAGTCAACCCCAATACCATTTTTTTCCATTTTCATTCTCCACTTTCTAATTTTTCTCTCCTCCGCTCGCTCGCTCCCCCACGGACCCCATAGCTCGGCACAGGTCTGGGGTTGCTGGTGGTGGTGGCGCTGGTGCTGCGAGGTGCCGGCCGCTGCTTCAACCCGACCTACACGACCTTCCTCTCCACTCTCGACCAGGCCCAGAGCTCACCACGACCCTCGCTGGAAGACATGGTGAGTGTGTGCATGTGTGTGTATGTGTTTATATATAAGATTCTATGACATTTGTTTCTTTTTAATCTGTAGTTTTTGTCATTTTCATTATTATTATTATTGTTATTATTATTATTTTTCAGAGACCGCTCAGACGCTACGAGTTCGACTTCGCTGCCTGGCCCGTCAACTTCAAGTGGAGCGACGTGAGTGTGTGAGTACGCGCGTCCGTTACGTTATGCTTCGTTCCGCTAATAGAGTCCGTGTCTCCGTCGTCTGTTTAGCTCTTCAATCTCCGTTTCTATGTAATTTCTCTCTTTGTCATCCTGTTTCTCTCCTTTCTTCCTCAGTTTCCCTTCATTTTCCTTCCTTTCCTTCTGTTATTCACTGTACCATCCTCTCCTTCCCATCGTCATAATTTCCCATCGTTTTCCTTCATCTTCATTCATGTTATTCACTCCCTACAATCCTCTACTTCCCATCGTCTCAGTTTCCCTTCGTTTTCCTTCCCTTCCTTCTGTTATTCACTGTACCATCCTCTCCTTCCCATCGTCATAATTTCCCATCGTTTTCCTTCATCTTCATTCATGTTATTTACTCTCTACAATCCTCTACTTCCCATCGTCTCAGTTTCCCATCGTTTTCCTTCCCTTCCTTCTGTTATTCACTGTACCATCCTCTCCTTCCCATCGTCTCAGTTTCCCATCGTTTTCCTTCACCTTCATGTTATTCACTCTCTACAATCCTCTACTTCCCATCGTCATCATTTCCCATCGTTTTCCTTCACCTTCCTTCTGTTATTACTCTCTACAATCCTCTCCTTCCCATCGTCACTATAATCTCCTTCATTTCCCTTCACCTTCCTTCTGTTATTACTCTCTACAATCCTCTACTTCCCATCATCATTTAACTATCTTTCTCTACGTCATTCTGCATCATCTTCCATCATCCTCCCATCATCTTTCTAATCTTTCACTTCCTTTCTTCTTTTACCATTATTTTCCATTACTTCCATTATTTTTAGTAGTTTTGGTAGCCCAGTATTTTGCTTTGATGTACCCCATATTTCTCTTCTCCCTCCTCTTCCTCCCCTTAACTTATTTTATATAGTTTTTTTTATATAGGCCTAAGAGTGTTTATTTTTTATATAGGCCTAAGAGTTTGTATTTTTATATAGGCCTAATAGTGTTTGTATTTTTATATAGGCCTAAGAGTGTTTGTATTTTTTATATAGGCCTAGTAGTGTTTGTATTTTTATATAGGCCTAATATTGTTTGTATTTTTATATAGGCCTAATAGTGTTTGTATTTTTATATAGGCCTAATAGTGTTTGTATTTTTATATAGGCCTAATAGTGTTTGTATTTTTTTATATGGGCCTAAGAGTGTTTGTATTTTTTATATAGGCCTAATAGTGTTTGTATTTTTATATAGGCCTAATATTGTTTGTATTTTTATATAGGCCTAATAGTGTTTGTATTTTTATATAGGCCTAATAGTGTTTGTATTTTTATATAGGCCTAATAGTGTTTGTATTTTTATATAGGCCTAATAGTGTTTGTATTTTTATATAGGCCTAATAGTGTTTGTATTTTTTATATAGGCCTAATAGTGTTTGTATTTTTATATAGGCCTAATAGTGTTTGTATTTTTATATAGGCCTAATAGTGTTTGTATTTTTATATAGGCCTAATAGTGTTTGTATTTTTATATAGGCCTAATAGTGTTTGTATTTTTTATATAGGCCTAATAGTGTTTGTATTTTTTATATAGGCCTAATAGTGTTTGTATTTTTTATATAGGCCTAATAGTGTTTGTATTTTTTATATAGGCCTAATAGTGTTTGTATTTTTTATATAGGCCTAATAGTGTTTGTATTTAATTCAGTGCCACATGACCAAGCAGTTGTGGCACCAAGATGAATGCGCCACATCATTCTGTTCCATCTTCCATCGTCCTCCAATCATCTTCCTCCTCCTCTTCCCTCACCTCCATCTTCTACCATTATTTTCTATTACTTCCATTATTTTTATTAGCTTCAGTATTCCAGTATTTTGCTTCGACTTAGTATTTACAGTGTTCCATGATATCGCTTTGACGTACCCTATAGTTCTCCTCTCCCTCCTCGTCCTCCCCCCACAGTGACGACAACAAGGCCAGAGTGTACGTGGAGCGCGGGGACATCCTGGTAGCGGAGGGCGGACTGGTCAACCGCACCCTGCAGCTCCCGGCACGGCTCGCGGCCTATGCCATTACCTCCACGGTTGGCAAATACCTCATGTACCCAGGCTGTATACAACTCCTGCAGCTGGCCATTGGTGAGGGAAGGGCAGGGTAGGGGTGTAAGGGAGGAGAGGGAGAGGGAGGTTAGGCTAGAGTTAGGTTGAGTTAACGGAGGTTGACTAGAGTTGAAATGCAATGTTTTGGAGCCATCTAATTAATGTAGGATCACTTAGGTTTAAGGATAGACCACCTAGTCTGGACCAGGGGGTCTGTGTGGTCTGATTTTCTGTGTAAATCTATGTAAATCACTGTCTCCCATACTCACATACACCCATATATACAACCATGACCTAACCTAACTTTTCCTCCTCTTCCTCCTCCTCCTCCTCCTCCTTCTCCTCCTCCCCCTCCTCCTCCTCCTCCTCCTCCTCCTCCTTCCCCCCCAGACAACCTGCTATCCCAAGGCCGCGAGAAGCTGTACAAGCAACACGGGGGCCAGCGGAACAAGATCCTGGCCCGGGACGGCAACGCGATTGACACCATGCTGGTCGACCGCCGGAATAAGTGAGTGTGACGGAGGGAGCAGAAAGGGAGCGGAAGGTGATTTTTTTTTTCTTATTTCAATTATTTGTGTATTTTTTGGGGGCTTGTTATTGGTTGTGGTGGTGGTTGACAGGTGGAAGGGAGGGAACGGAGGGAGCGGAAAGGGTTATTTTTTTGCTTATTTCAATTATTTATCAATTTATTTATTTATTTATTTATTTATTTTTGTTGTTGTTGTTATTGGTGGTGGTGGTGGTGGTTGACAGGTGGAAGAGGAAGAGGAAGTGGAGGGAGCGGAAACTGAGCGGAAGGGTTATTTTTTTCATATTTCAATTATATTTATCCCTTTTTTTTATTGTCATTGGTGGTGGTGGTGGTGGTTGACATGTGGAAGAGGGAGGAGGAGGAGTGGCGGATGATTGAAGGGGCTTGAGAGGGCGAGTGAAACAACGCTCCCCCTGTCGTACGCTCCCCATTCTAAGTTATCATAATCAGTCCCTTCATCATTTTATCCGATATCTTCCTTTCCTTTCTTTTATCATGTATTTTCCTTTGCTTTCCTTTATCATAATCCCCCCCCTCACCCTCTTACCCCTTACCCCCCCCCCCCCCCCAGAGGTCAGTACCCCAACGGCAAGACCCTAGTGGTGTGCTGCGAGGGGAACGCCGGGTTTTACGAGATGGGGCTGATGCCGACGCCGCTGGACGCTGGGTACTCGGTCCTGGGCTGGAACCATCCTGGCTTTGGCGGGAGTACGGTGAGCGCGCGCGTGTGTGTGTGTGTGTGTGTGTGTGTGTGTGTGTGTGTAGTTTTACGGTCGTGTGGTCCTGTCTCCGTATCTACATTTATCCAACTTCTCCGTAAGGCTTTGCACACTCCTCGCCGATACCACATCCTCGCTTAGTCTGTTCCAAACCTCTATATTTCTCTCCGGGAAGCTATATTTCCTTATGTCTCTCAAGCATCTTCCCTTCCTTAATTCTTTACTATGTCCTCTTGTGTTCCTGGTGGTAACTCCTCGATGTCTACTTCTTCCATTTTGCTTAAGAATTTGTAGATTTGTATTAGGTATTAGGAGACAGATAGATAGTGTGTGTGTGTGTGTGTGTGTGTGTGTGTTTTTCTTTATTTTTCTCTTTTTCTATCTTTTTTTTCCTTTTCTTTCTGTCTATGTCTTCTATTCTTTATCTCTTCTCCTTCCTCCTCTTCCTCTTCTTCATTTTCTTCCTTCCCTCTTTCAATATGTCTGTTTTTTTCTCTTCTTTCTGTCTATGTCTCCTGTTCTTTATCTCTTCTTCTTCCTCCTCTTCCTCTTCATTTTCTTCCTTCCCTCTTTCAATACGTCTGTTTTTTTCTCTTCTTTCTGTCTATGTCTTCTATTCTTTATCTTTCCTTCTCCTTCCTCCTCTTCCTCTTCATTTTCTTCCTTCCCTCTTTCAATATGTCTGTTTTTTTCTCTTCTTTCTGTCTCTGTCTGCTATTCTTTATCTCTCTTCTTCTTCTTCCTCTCTTTCCTCCTCTTCCTCTTCTTCATTTTCTTCCTTCCCTCTTTCTCTCTCTCTGTTTTTTCTCTCTTCTCTCTGTCTGTCTCTGTCTCCTATCCTCTCTTCTTCTTCTTCCTCTCTTTCCTCCTCTTCCTCCTCCTCATTTTCTTCCTCTCTCTCTCTCTCTCTCTCTCTCTCTCTCTCTCTCTGATTCCTCTATTTTTTCCTTCTCCACCTCCTCCTCTTCCTCCTCCACCTCCACATTTTCATTATTTTCTATCCATCTATCCATGCTCCAGTTCCATCCCCCAGTGCTAAATCTACCCTTAGTGACCTGTCTCCCCCCCCTATACCCCAGGGCTCGCCGTACCCCAGTCAGGAGCAGAATGCCGTCGATGCCGTGATGCAGTTCGCGATCCACGGTGCCGGGTTCAAAGAGGAGAATATCCTGATCTATGGATGGAGCATTGGGGGCTATACATCAACCTGGGCCGCCATGAACTACCCGCAGGTGTGTGTGTGTGTGTGTGTGTGTGTGTGTTTACCTAGTTGTGAAATACAGGAAAAGGGATGTCCTAGGCTCGTGGTGTCCCGTCTCCGTTGCGCTTATAATCCAGTTTGGCTTTAAATTCATGAATCGTTTTTGCACACTCGGTCTCCTTGTCAAGTCCGTTCCATGTTGTTATGCTTCTGTGTGTGTGTGTGTGTGTGTGTGTGATTCTCTGTTTTACCTTCCTTTTTCTTCCTCCTCCTCCTCCTCCTTCCTTCCTTCCTTCCTTCCCATACACTCACTTACTTTTCCTCTCCTCTCCCTTCTCTCTCACTCTCTCTTTCAACATTTCCTCCTCCTCTTCTGTGTGTGTGTGTGTGTGTGTGTGTGTGTGTGTGTGTCACCTCAACCAACACAACCCACCTCACAGATCTCCGGGTTGATTCTGGATGCGACGTTCAACCACGTTCTACCGCTGGCCGTCAACCGCATGCCGGCCTGTCTGAACAGCATAGTGGGTCTTGCCGTCACCAGCCACCTCAACCTCAACCCCGGGGACCAGCTGGCGCGCTACCCCGGCCCGGTGACCATCATGAGGCGGACCCAAGATGAGATTATTACGACAGAGTGAGTGACGAGAGAGAGAGAGAGTATAGATAGATAGATAGATTGACATAGACTGCACACCCACCCACACACACACACACAGACATACACACACACACAGAAGAGGAGGAGAGGGAAGGAAGAGGTGGAGGAAATGTTGAAAGAGAAAGAGAGGGAGAGGAGAGGAAAGAAAAAGACAGACAGACAGAAGGGACTTCATTCACCAGTATCCCAAATGACCTAATCTTACAGAGCCTTAACCTTACTTGACCTTATCTAACCTAACTTAACCTAACTCCTCTCCTTCCTAACTTAACTTAACCTTACCCCAGCCTAACCCATACTTTGTTTACCAGTATCCAAAATGACCTAATCTTACAGAGCCTTAACCTTACTTGACCTTATCTAACCTAACTTAACCTAACTCCTCTCCTTGCTAACTTAACTTAACCTTACCCCAGCCTAACCCAGACTTTGTTCACCAGTATCCAAAATGACCTAATCTTACAGAGCCTTAACCTTACTTGACCTTATCTTACCTAACTTAACCTAACTCCTCTCCTTCCTAACTTAGCTTAACCTTACCCCACCCAGCCTAACCCAGACTTTGTTCACCAGTATCCAAAATGACCTAATCTTACAGAGCCTTAACCTAACCTTATCTAACCTTCCTCTTCTGTATTTCAAGCATGTTATGTATATTTAATCCTCCTCCTCCTCCTCCTTCTCCTTCCTCCGCAGTGAGACGCAGCTGAAGTGTAACTGCGGCAATGACCTGATGGTGCGGCTGATGCGGTCGCGGTACCCCGGCCTGCTGTCCAACCACTCCATGGATGTGCTGTGGCAGTGGCTGGCAGAACCTTTCCAGGGTGAGCACGGGAGGGATTTTATTTTGATATAGTTAACTTATTCATCCTTCCTTCCTTCCTTCTCCCCTTCCTTCATTCCTTCATTCTGTGATTCCTTCCTTCCTTCTGCCTTTCCTTCCTTCCTTCTGCCCTTCCATCCTTCCTTCCTTCTGCCCTTCCTTCCTTCCTTCCTTCCTTCCTTCTGCCATTCCTTCCTTCTTTCTTTTTGCCCTTCCTTCCACCCTTCCTTCCTTCCTTCTGCCCTTCCTTCCTTCCTTCTGCCCTTCCTTCCTTCCTTCCTTCCTTCTGCCCTTCCTTCCTTCCTTCCTTCCTTCCTTCCTTCCTTCCCTCCCTCCCTTCTTCATAACCTAACCTAACCTAGCCTCACCTAACCTAACCTAACCTCACCTAACCTAACCTAGCCTCACCTAACCCAACCTAACCTAGCCTCACCCACCCTAACCTAACCTCCTAACCGTGCCCTTCTTCCCTTCCTTCGCCAGTGTCCAACCTCACCGAGTGGGACGTGGACGAGGACCTGTGTTCGTCGCTGCTGTCGTCATACATCACACAGCACGGAGAGAGTTACCCGTACAGCATCGGCGAGGAGATGAATGATGAGGACAAGACTAAGATGCTGCTCTATCTGGTGAGAGATTTACATAGATTTACATAGTGACAGAGAGAGAGAGAGAGGGTTAGATTGATGATGGTAGGTACTGTACTTGCAAGAGAGATAGAGAGAGAGAGAGGAAGTAGAGAGAGAAAATATTTGTTAGAGAGAGAGAGAGAGAGAGAGAGAGAGAGAGAGAGAGAGAGAGAGAAAAATGTTATGCTCCCAAATTTACCTTACCTTCCTTCCTTCCTTCTGTCCTTCCATCCTTCCTTCCTTCCATCCTTCCATCCTTCCTTCCTTCCTTCCTTCCTTCCATCCTTCCTTCCTTCCTTCCTGTCTCCCTCCCTACCCTACCCTATATATGCCATCACCTCCCACCACCTCCTCCTCCTCCTCTTCCTCCTCCTCCTCCTCCTTCTCTTCCTCATTCCTTCCTGTCTTCCTCACTACCATAAATCTACCATCACCTCCTCCTCCTCCTTCTCTTCCTCATTCCTTCCTGTTCCTCACTACCATAAATCCTCCTCCTCCTTCCCCCCAGGCCAGCAAGTATCTCGTGGACGTACCCAGTGGCCACAACACCCCCTTGGAGCGCCACCTGTTTTGGCGTCCCTGGCGACCACTAACGGACTCCTACATACAGGTAAGGAAGGGAGAGGAGGAGGAGGAGGAGGAGGAGAGGAAGATAGAGAGTCTGGGGTTGATATGGAAGGAGGGAATGGAAGAGGAGGAGGAGAGGGAAGGAAGGAGGAGGAGAGGAGGAAGAGGAAGATAGAGAGTCTGTGGTTGATATGGAAGGAGGGAATGGAGGAGGAGGAGGAGAGGGAAGGAAGGAGGAGGAGAGGAGAAGAGGAGAAGGAGGAGAGGAAGATAGAGAGTCTGGGGTTGATATGGAAGGAGGGAATGGAAGAGGAGGAGGAGAGGGAAGGAAGGAGGAGGAGAGGAGGAAGAGGAGAAGAGGAGGAGGAGGAGAGGAAGATAGAGAGTCTGGGGTTGATATGGAAGGATGGAACGGAGGAGGAGGAGGAGAGGGAAGGAAGGAAGAGGAGAGGAGGAGGAAGAGGGGGAGAGGAGAGGAAGAAGAAGAGGGAACTGTGTGTGTGTGTGTGTGTGTGTGTGTGTGTGTGTTTTCTTATTTTCTTTTTTACTCTCTCTCTCTCTCTCTCTCTCTCTCTCTCTCTCTCTCTCTCTCTCTCTCTCTCTCTCTCTCTCTCTCTCTCTCTCTCTCTCTCTCTAATCTCACCTTCTCTCTCTCTCTCTCGGCAGGTGGACTGAAGGAAAGACACAAGAGATCTCAGCGTTACGACCCCAAGGAAGGAACAACAGAACATGACGTAACGTGTTTGTGTGTCTGCGTGTGTGTGTGTGTGTGTGTGTGTTATCCGTCATGTCTGTGCGTCTCCGTGCGTAGATAACACACCATATGTCAATCAGTGTGTGTGTGTGTGTGTGTGTGTGTGTGTGTGTGTACCCTATAGATATCAGCTCATAGGAGAGATTCACCTATTTACGTAATCTATATATATATATTGACATACGTATTTATATATATATTTACCATCGTCTGCGTATATATATTTATTGTGTACCTATCAATGTGTGTGTGTGTGTGTGTGTGTGTGTGTGTGTGTGTGTGTGTGTGGTTATACGAGGAACAGAAGAAGAAATGTTGAAGGTGGAGGAGGAGAAGAGGAGGAGGAGGAGGAGGAGAGGAAGATAGAGAGTCTGGGGTTGATATGGAAGGAGGGAACGGAGGAGGAGGAGGAGAGGGAAGGAAGGAAGAGGAGAGGAGGAGGAAGAGAAGAGGAAAAGGAGGAAGGGCTTCTTATGTTAACGGAAGGACGCAAGTGTTTTTAAGAATGAAATATGGATGTGAACGGAAGGATGGAAGGACGCAAGTGTTTTTAAGAGAGAAATGAGGATGTGTACGGAAGGATGGAAGGACGCAAGTGTTTTTAAGAGAGAAATGAGGATATGTACGGAAGGATGGAAGGACGCAAGTGTTTTTAAGAGAGAAATGAGGATGTGTACGGAAGGATGGAAGGACGCAAGTGCTTTTAAGAGAGAAATGAGGATGTGTACGGAAGGATGGAAGGACGCAAGTGTTTTTAAGAGAGAAATGAGGATGTGTACGGAAGGATGGAAGGACGCAAGTGTTTTTAAGAGAGAAATGAGGATGTGTACGGAAGGATGGAAGGACGCAAGTGTTTTTAAGAGAGAAATGAGGATGTGTACGGAAGGATGGAAGGACGCAAGTGTTTTTAAGAGAGAAATGAGGATGTGTACGGAAGGATGGAAGGACGCAAGTGTTTTTAAGAGAGAAATGAGGATATGTACGGAAGGATGGAAGGACGCAAGTGTTTTTAAGAGAGAAATGAGGATATGTACGGAAGGATGGAAGGACGCAAGTGTTTTTAAGAGAGAAATGAGGATATGTACGGAAGGATGGAAGGACGCAAGTGTTTTTAAGAGAGAAATGAGGATATGTACGGAAGGATGGAAGGACGCAAGTGTTTTTAAGAGAGAAATGAGGATATGTACGGAAGGATGGAAGGACGCAAGTGTTTTTAAGAACGAAATGTGGATGTGAACGGAAGGATGGAAGGACGCAAGTGTTTTTAAGAACGAAATGTGGATGTGAACGGAAGGATGGAAGGACGCAAGTGTTTTTAAGAGAGAAATGTGGATATGTACGGAAGGATGGAAGGACGCAAGTGTTTTTAAGAGAGAAATGTGGATATGTACGGAAGGATGGAAGGACGCAAGTGTTTTTAAGAGAGAAATGAGGATATGTACGGAAGGATGGAAGGACGCAAGTGTTTTTAAGAGAGAAATGAGGATATGCGGAAGGATGCAAGTGTTTTTAAGAGAGAAATGAGGATATGTACAGAAGGATGGAAGGACGCAAGTGTTTTTAAGAGAGAAATGAGGATGTGTACGGAAGGATGGAAGGACGCAAGTGTTTTTAAGAGAGAAATGAGGATATGTACGGAAGGATGGAAGGACGCAAGTGTTTTTAAGAGAGAAATGAGGATATGTACGGAAGGATGGAAGGATGCAAGTGTTTTTAAGAGAAAAATGTGGATATGAACGGAAGGACAGAAGGACGCAAGTGTTTTTAAGAATGAAATAAGAATGTTAACAGAAGGATGGAAGGACGCAAGTGTTTTTAAGAATGAAATAAGAATGTTAACGGAAGGATGGAAGGACGCAAGTGTTTTTAAGAATGAAATAAGAATGTTAACGAAAGGACGCAAGTGTTTATAAGAGAGAAATGAGGATGTTACGGAAGCACTATTTTTGTTTACGTAATCTATAGTTTCATAAGCGCGGAGAGAAATGACGACACACCCACAACGGTATTTTTTATTTACGTCACATTTATACTTTATTGACGGACTTCTTCATGGTATCCAAAAAAAAAAATATATATATATGGTTTGTTTTGATTGTCAGATTTTTCATAAGCGCGGAAAGAAACGACTCACCCACGAAGGTAGTTTTATTTACGCCACACTTATACTTTCCGTACGTTTTTTTTATTGACGGACTAAAAAAATAAAAAAAATAAAAAGTGGTTTGTTTTGATTCTGAGATTTTTCATATGCGCGGAAAGAAACGACTCACCCACGAACGTATTTAAATTTACGCCACACTTATACTCTCGGTACTTTTTTCATTGACAGGCTTTTGGGATTTAAAACAATATATATGGTTTGTTTTGATAACGAGATTTTTATAAGCGGAAAAATAATTGATGACGCCCATGAAGGTATTTATATTTACGTCACAATTATACTTTCCGTACTTTTTTTTATTGACGGAATTCTTCAGGATAAAAAAAAAAAAAATGTGGTTTGTTTTGATTCTGAGATTTTCATAAGCGCGGAAAGAAACGACTCACCCACGAAGGTATTTTTATTTACGTCACATTTATACTTTCCTCACTTTTTTCATTGACAGACTTTTGGGACTTAAAACAATATATATTTATTTATTTTGAAGTTTCTCAGTTATTACTATTATTATCATTATTAGTATTATTATTTTTATCGTCACTACGTATCGACAAATAAGAAAATATCCTTCGGTTGGTGATTTTCCGCGTCGCATTCGTGTTTTTTTCATGTATTTACGAACGGTCTCAAACAGCCATCTCTATTTATTTATACTTACCATCGCCAATAATAATAATAACAACAAACATTTTACTTCATTATTTTCACAAACTCGTAACGGAAGAGTGTTGGAATACGTATTTTGCCATTTTACGAGTTTTGGTTGGTTACGAGAAATCCGGTAGCCTGTGTAAAGTTCGATTTCGGTTGCTCACGAGGACACTGGTAGCCTATCGGTAGCCTATTGGTAGTTTACGTATAGCCCAATTTCGGTTGTTTACGTAATAGCTGGTGGCCTGGTGGTATCTTATCAGACGACTACGTAAAGTCCGATTTGGGTTGTTTACGAGGATACTGGTAGTCTGTTGGTAGCCTATTGCTAGTCTACGTATAGTCCGCCAACCTGTGTGTATATATAATGACTCAATGCCGTATATGTGTGTGTGTGTGTGGGTGGGTATGTGTGTGTGTATTTTGAGGGCCATATAGCCTAATACAACAAGGGTAATAGGTTTCTGCATAATAATAAGCCATAGAGACACACTAGGCTGAAGAATAGAGTCCACAATCTGTATATAAGTGAAGCGATCAGTGTTGTGTGTGTGTGTGTGTGTGTGTGTGTGTATTTCGAGGGCCATATAACCTAATGCAACAAGGGTAATAGATTTCTGCATAATAATAAGCCATAGAGACACACTAGGCAGAAGAATAGAGTCCACAATCTGTATATAAGTGAAGCGACCAGTGTTTGTGTGTGTGTTGTTATATTATAAGTCTTCTGCGTAATATAAGCGAAATACACATCAGGAGTTGAAGTATAGAGGCCACGATTTGTATAGAAGTGAAGCGATTATTGTTATGTGTGTATTTTGAGTTATAGAAGATGTCTGCATAATATTAAAAGCCAGAAGTCGCTTAGATAATATTAATAAGAGGAAGAAGAAGAGAAAGGAGAAAGCATAAGGTCCAGAATGTATCTATAAGTGAGGCGATCAATTGTTATCTGTATTTTGAGGTATAGAAGACACATTTGCACTCTATTATAACCCACAAGACACATAAATAATAATAATAATAAAAGAAAGGAGAAGTATAAGGTCCAGAATCTATCTATAAGTAAAGCAATCAATGTTTATGTGTATTCTGAGGTTACTATAAGACATGTGCACTCTATTATAACCCACAAGACATAAATAATAACAATAATAATAAGAGAATGGAGAAAGTATAAGGTCCACAATCTATCTATAAGTAAAGCGATCAATGTGTATCTGTACTCTGAGGTTACTATAAGACATGTGCACTCTATTAGAAGCCACAGACACAAACAACAACAATAGAAAGAAGAATTAGAAGAGAAATGAGAAAGTATAAGGTCCAGAATCTATCTATAAGTAAAGCGATCAATGTGTATCTGTACTCTGAGGTTACTATAAGACATGTGCACTCTATTAGAAGCCACAGACACAAACAACAACAATAGAAAGAAGAATTAGAAGAGAAATGAGAAAGTATAAGGTCCAGAATCTATCTATAAGTAAAGCGATCAATGTGTATCTGTACTCTGAGGTTACTATAAGATATTTGCACTCTATTATAACCCACAGAGACATAAATGATAATAATAATAACAAGAAGAAAAAGGAGAAAGTATAAGGTCCAGAATCTATCTATTACTAAAGCGATCAATGTTTATTTGTATTTTGAGGCATAGAAGACACATTTGCACTCTATTATAACCCACAGAGACATAAATGATAATAATAATAAGAAGAAGAATTAGAAGAGAAAGTATAAGGTCCAGAATCTATTTATAAGTAAAACGATCAATGTTTATATCTGTATTCTGAGGTATAGAAGACACGTTTGCATAACATTAGAACCCACAGCCACAGCTCAGCACTTTTTCATCTCTTGCATCAGCGGACACATGCGAACAGTAGAACACAGACAGACAGAGACACAGAGAAGGGAACACAGAGACATAGACAGACACAGAGAAGGTAACACATAGACAGACACACAGAGAAGGGAACACACACAGACACATATACACAGACAGACACAGGCAGAAAGGAAACACACACAGACACATATAGACAGACAGAACACATAAGAGAAAGGATGATGAAGAAGAGGAGGAGGAGGAGGAGGAGGAAGATGATTAAGAAAAAGAGGAAAGAAGAAATGAAGAATGAAATAAAGAATAAATATATAAAAAAAGAGAAAATTGGATTGAAGGAAGGAAGGAAATTGTAAATGATATAGAGTTATGAAGAATAGAACACACACACACACACACACATTAGGATAGAAAAGGGATAGCAAAGAGTTCACATAGCCTAACATAACATAACATAGTGAGGTTTAATAAGAATGGGAACACAGCAACTAACACATAGGTAAACCACAACAGAATGAGACCATATCCAACACACACACACACACACACACACACACTTAGACCATTCACACAGGCTTGTATCAGTTAACATAAGGGTTGTATTTCTTTATGTATATGTAATGGTTTGTAAAGGGATCATAGGAGGGTGACGGTAGGCTAGATTAAGGTCTGATTCCTGTATATATATGTGAATCAGTGATGCCCATGTTCTGTGTGTGAAGTAAATCCATCCTCAGCTGTGGCCGTGTGTGTGTTTGAACCTGTTTGGACGTGTTAAGGTACTGTTTGAAGGCTCGGTAATAGTCATCATCTTCAGTCGTCGTTTCTATATATCAAAACAACGTGCTCTTGTGATGACCTCCACCTGGTTCTGTGTCTGGTGTTTCTCCTACAAATTTATTTTTCATCGTTTATTTTCATTTTTTTGTCTGCGTTGGCAAGACTCACCACCGCCCACACCCCCGGTCTGGAAAGGCAGGGGGGATGTGTCTCGACTCACACTGAGCAACAGAGGGTCGTACATCCTTTGCCGAGAGCTTTCTCACCTGGCGTGCACCCACAGGCCAGGTGATAGACATAATTGTGCTGATGTTGAACCGCCCGGCTTTCTGGCACTGAACGGCAGGTGGATAGATGCCGTGAGCGTCATCCTGAAGCCAGCGCCACACCAAGCAGGGTAAGACTCAAACCTTTAGCACCGTACAATTCTTTAATACAATCTATATACAGTGGACACATATTTTTAAAAGTCTCTGATGGGATAAACAAAAACAATGTTATCTCAACTGACAACCCAAGATAAGACCAATATGCTCCACAACAGACTAACTGTGGAATGCTGTAGCCAACCAACCCCTAAGAGAGATATAAGACATGTGTTTATTCAAAATTACTTGCATCTCATGGAAGGAGAACATACTAACTGAAATACACAACACTAGGCTAATTCCACTATGCTTCAGTACCCCCCAAAATGTCTACTTTCTATAATGTGTGCGTGTTGGTTGGTTTACATATTCTCTCTAACCCAGAAAATAACACACAGACGAACATTATATATACCACAAGGACATTAGGCGACAACACTGCTCTCTCTCTCTCTCTCTCTCTCTCTCTCTCTCTCTCTCTCTCTCTCTTTATACCACATTCCATTTTTTAATTATTTTTTATTCATATTTTTTGGTCTGTTTTCACATCTTCATCTTTCTACATCTTGCTAATTTATTTTTTCATCTTTTTGTCTATCTTAAGTTTATTCCATTATAGTTTTCTTTACTTTACTTCTCGCTCGCTCGCTCGCACTATTTCATCTATTATTCATTGCTCAAATCTCTACTCTCTTCCTCTCTCTCCCATAAAACAGTGTTACCAACTCTTCTATATTAATTCATCTATTCTTCCTTGCTAACTTCTTGTCAGCAGCTAACATCCCCTCTCTCTCTCTCTCTCTCTCTCTCTCTCTTCCCCCCTTTCAAAAATCTCTATATTAACATCTTTTCTACATATCAGGGTCATTATTAAGTACTTTTCTTTACATTACAACCTTTAGTAACGTGTTTTTTCATATCGCAACAATTATCGGCGACTTTCCTTCAATTTATGCCCAGAATTTACATTTTCCTCGATGCTTAATCTTTTTCTCATTGCTAACACACACTCTCTTCCTCTCTCTCTCTCTCTGGAATAACACATGCATATCCCACCACCTCTATCTCATCTATTTTCCACTTCTATCATCTATACACACCCTTAACACGCTCCCTCTCCCTTTAAAATAACACATATATATATATTACAACACCATCATCAGTATCTTTTCTCATTGCTAACACATCCTTTCTCCTTCTCTCTCTCTCTCTGGAATAACACATGCATATCCCACCACCTCTATCTCATCTATTTTCCACTTCTATCATCTATACACACCCTTAACACACTCTCTCTCCCTTTAAAATAACACATATATTACAACACCATCAACAGAGAATCGGAACCTCCTCAGAACAGCAAATCCTCCTCATTGTTGTCGTCGAATATGTTCCCGGCCTCGGCATCTGCCAGCTCCTTGGCGACACCGATGGCCTTCAGACGCAGCCGCTCCACCTCCGCCTTGTCCCTGATGGCCTTCTTCTTCTCCTGGATCTTCTTGAGGCGGTAGAACTCCTCGCGCTCAAGTTCGTCAAGCTCGGTCAGGATGTAGGCCAGGGTGCGTTCGTATCTTGGAATGATGACTGTTGGAGAGGGAAGGGAAGGGAGGTTAGGTTAGGTGGTGGTGGTAGTAAGATAGGTTAGGTTAGGTTAGGTTAGGTTGTGGTGTTAGATAGGTTAGGTTAGGTTGTGGTGTTAGTAAGGATAGGTTAGGTTAGGTTGTGGTGTTTGATAGGTTAGGTTAGGTTAGGTTAGGTTGTGGTGGTAGTAAGGATAGGTTAGGTTAGGTTGTGGTGTTAGTAAGGATAGGTTAGGTTAGGTTGTGGTGTTAGTAAGGATAGGTTAGGTTAGGTTGTGTAAGTAAGCAATGATCGGTACATGGTCGGTCAGTCTCTCTCTCTCACACACACACACAGCGAGGGTGCGTTTGTATCTCGGAATGATGGCTGTTAGGCGGAAGGAAGGGAGGTCAGGTCAGATAGGTGTGTGTGTGCGCGCTCTCTCTCTCTCTCTCTCTCTCTCTCTCTCACATACACACACACACATAGAGGTTTGGAACAGATTAAGTGAAGAAGTAGTATCGGCAAAGAGTGTGCAAAGTTTCAAGGAAAAGTTGGATATTTATAGATACGGAGACGGGCCAATATACACTCACCATGCTCAATCGCGTTCACCCTCCTGTTTGTAATCTTCAGCACATTGTCCAAGGTGATGAAGGAGACCTGTAGGGATGCCAACAGGACCAGCAACTCTATGGCTCTCTTGTAGTTAATCTTGAGTTTGGCCATCTGCTGCCCGCCCCGAGACAGCCCCGTCAACTCGTACGTATCAACGCCGTCCTCGAAGCACTCAAACACGGGGATGTTGGTACCTAGGGGCATAGAGGTGTCAGTAGAGGAAACAGTTCAAGGGGCAAAAAAAGAAGGGTGAGGTGTATGAGGGTGGTGGAGAATGGTGTGGATATAGAAGGGTGATTGGGGTGTGTAGAGAAGGTGTCAGAAGGGTGCGAGGATGTGTAAGAGCCTATAGAGAGGTGTGTCTGAGGGGTGACATTGTGTAGAAGGGTGCATAAGGGTGTGAAAAGGGTGTAAGAGAGCTGGATAGGGTGTGAAAGGGTGTGTAGAAGGATGTGAAAGAGTAGAAGAGGTGTTAAGAGAATGCATAGATGGGAGGGAGAGACTTAGGGTGTGAGAAAGGGGTGTAGGAGTATGCGGGGATGTGTAGAGTGTGAGAGTAAGCTGCATAGGGTGTGAAAGGACATGTGTAAAGTGTGTGAGGGTGCTTAGAGAATGCATAGATGGGGAGGGAGAGAGTTTGGGTGTAAGGAGAGTGTGAGAAGGGCATGTGTAAGAGGGTGCGAGGGTGTTGGAAAATGCATGGACGGGAGATTTTGGGTGCGAGAAGGGAGTGTGTGAGGATGTGAAGAGTGTGTGAGTACGTCAATGACCTCTACGGCAACTCAACACCCCCCCGAAAATAACATCAATATCGTCTCACCGGCCACATTGTCCATCCTGCTGCGGATCTTGATGCGCGCCTTGGTCACGTTCTGCAGGACGCCCTGGTTGAAGTCCCCGCCCGAAGCGAACTTAGCCTCAGCGAGTGAAAATGCCGCATCTTTCATCAGGTCTCCCATCAGGGTCTTCGTCTGTGGTGCGGAAGGAGGAGGAGGAGAGGGTGATGGCGAGGAGGAGCAGGGTGTTAGCGAGGAAGAGGAGGAGAGGTGGTGGTGATAGAGAGGGTTAAGGAAGGAGGTGGAGTAAGGGAAGAGGAGGAGGAAGAAGAAGAGGAGAGGAGGTGGTGAGAGAGAGGGTTAAGGAAGGAGGTGGAGTAAGGGAAGAGGAGGAGGAAGAAGAAGAGGAGAGGAGGAGAAGAGGTTGATGAAGGTGGAGGAAGAAGAGGAGGAGGAGGAGAAGAGGTCGAGAGGTAGATGAAGGCAGAGGAACAGAAACAGAAGGAGGGGGAGGAAGAAAGGAAGAAGAAGAGGAGGAGGAGGAATACAAAAAAAAGGATACAATCTACAACCTTCAACCACACAAATAGCAACAAAAATAATAACAATTTTAATAACAATCTTATCGAGAGGAGGAAAACAACAACAGCCGCGTCTCACCTCCACAATCCTAGCGAGGACCTGCCGGAAACGCATCTGCAAAGCCTCGGCCTTCTTCTTCAAGAGTGAATGGCCCTTCTGAGCCCCCGCCAGACGAGCCTTCATCTGCATCAGGGCTCTGGTAGGGACAAACGGCAATTATTATCCTCATATTAGTTTTATTTATTTATTTTATCCGTTTGTTTAGGTTTGGGGTTAGTATATCAAGAGACCTATCCACCCGAAATTGACCTCTCTTTTGGCCAGTCTTTACTTTGATCTCTTAATGGGGTCGGCAAGTTGAGGGCTTTTTTAATAACCAGCTTATTAGGGTATTATAACAACTCTATGGTATCCTATTTTAACCGCTAATGATTCTTTGTTAATTACATATCCTACCCTGTGGAGTGTAATTAAGTGGAGATATATTAGAACATTTCCCAGCATCCTTCTCCCTAAGCCTCCATTTCATCCCTCATTTTCTACCTTATTTGGGTATTATAACAACTCTAAGTGATCTTATTTTAACCGCTAATGATTCTTTATTAATTACACGATGACTAATTACATATCCGAGTTTGTAGAAATTAATTATGCAATGATATATAAAAACATTTTCCAGCATCCCTCTCCTAAGGCCTCCAATTCATCCCTCATTTTCTACCTTATTTGGGTATTATAACAATTCTAAGTGATCCTATTATAACCGCTAATGATTCTTTGTTAATTACAGGATGACTAATTACATATCCGAGTTTGTAGAAATTAATTATACAATGATATATTAAAACATTTTCCAGCATCCCTCTCCTAAGGCCTCCAATTCATCCCTCATTTCCTACCTTATTTGGGTATTATAACAATTCTAAGTGATCCTATTATAACCGCTAATGATTCTTTGTTAATTACACGATGGCTAATTACATATCCGAGTTTGTAGAAATTAATTATGCAATGATATATAAAAACATTTTCCAGCATCCCTCCCCCTAAGCCTCCATTTCATCCCTTATTTCCTACCTTATTTGGGTATTATAACAAGTCTAAGTGATCCTATTTTGACCGCTAATGATTCTTTATTAATTACACGATGACTAATTACATATCTGAGCCTGTCGAGTGTAATTAAGCGGTGATATATTATAATGTTTCCCAGCATCCCTCCCTCCCCCGGAGCCTCCATTTCATCTCTCATTTTCTACCTTATTTGGGTATTATAACAATTCTAAGTGATCGTATTTTGACCGCTAATGATTCTTTGTTAATTATGGCAAGGTTAGTGACGCCTCCAGGCCGCTACTCACCCTCTGGAGGGGAAAATATTAATCTTGTCCTTTCCCGACATCTTGCTTCTGCCTTGTTTACAAAATCTTTCTTCCGCCGTGTCACAAGATCAATACGAACGAGAATCAGCTGACCGCCCTCCTGCCCTTATCTTTCCCTAATAACGCCGTTTTTACCTCTCATAGCACCAATTTAGCGTTGAAGAAGACTTAAAACAACGTAATTAGGCTTTATTACACTAGTTAGCTCCGTATCTATAGCGTAATAGTGAATAATGATTAAATATTGATGTGTCGAAGTCAAAGTCGTGTGGTCAATCGGACACATTTAGCGCCATGGCAGGATCGAGATATATTTCCTTATTTCACTAAGTAATCTTTAATTAACGGCCTCTGAATCTCCATTATTATCCATGAAAATATTTTTATAGCTAATATGAGGTATTACAGGCGCATAAATAGCAGAAATACTTTAAATATGGGATCGAAAAACTATATATCAGAAAAAACAAGCAATTATATCAATAAAGTTCTATCATAATTGACGCCATATTATTCTGTTTTCATATATTTCTAAGTCGATATCGTCCTTTTTTACGTTAATATAAAAATTTGGGATCGAAAAATTACCGTCCATATCAGAAAAAGCAAATATCTGGTCAAATTTGCAACATTCTATTATAAGTAAGGTCACTATATTCTATTTTGATATATTTTAACGTTAATTTCGTCTTTTTCTACGTTAATATCAAAATCTGCAACAAGTATGGGATGGAAAAGCATTAGGCCTAAATCGAATTAATTAAAAAGAATGGCTGGTTATTTAAGACAGGTTTTAGCGTAATTAAGGTCATAATCTTCTGTTTTAATCTATTTTAACGTCAATATCGTCATATTTTCATATTTTACGTTAAATGTCAAAATCTGAAATAGTTACCGTAAGATGGCGTTGAGGGTCTATTACTAGATTGTCGTACTCAGCTTCTCATTTTTCCCTATTTCAGGCTAAAGAACGTCCCAGCCACAAAACTAACGCTTCCTATTTATATCAATTGCTAAACGTGTTAATTATAGAGGGTTAACTGCAGCCATTATGCGTTAAAAATGGGGACATCAGGAGCTTGTCATTAACTTCCTACCCACAAAACTAACGATGCCCATTTATATTAATTGGTAAAATTGTTAATTATATAGGGTTAACTGCAGTCATTGAGGGTTAATTACAGTCATTATGCGTTGAAAATGGGAAATGAGGTTCGAGTACGATATCTTGGGTCTATTGACAACTCGACAGCAGACGAAGTTTGTCTTTATTAATTTTTTTGCCTTTTTTTTTACGTCATGGCGAGGCTCCGAGGCTGTTAATTATTTTTTCAGTGTCTTTAATTATTTGTGGACCAGCGTGACGGGTTGTTAGGGCGCGGCAACCCACAGAAGGCCTTGAAATGTGAGTTTTTGTGTGACGCGTGGAAGGGAAGGGAGGAAGGAAGTAAGGGTTGGGAGGGGAGGGAAAGGAAGGGAGGGGAGGGAAAGGAAGGGAAGGGAGGGAAAGAAGGGAGAAAGGGAGGAAGGGAGGGAAAGGAAGGGATGGGAGGGAAAGAGAGGGAGGGAAAGGAAGGGATGGGAGGGAAAGAGAGGGAGGGAAAGGAAGGGATGGGAGGGAAAGAGAGGGAGGGAAAGGAAGGGATGGGAGGGAAAGGAGGGAGAAAGGGAGGGAAAGGAAGGGATGGGAGGGAAAGGAGGGAGAAGGGGAGGAAGGGAGGGAAAGAAAGGGATGGAAGGGAAAGGAGGAAGAAAGATGGGAGGGAAAGGAGGAAGAAAGAAAGGACAGAAAGGAAGGGAAAGAGAGGGAATGGAGGAGGAAAGAACGGAGGGAAGGGATGGGAAGGGAGGAAGGAAGGAAAAGAAGGCAGAAGGGAAAGGAAAGGAAGGGAAGGAAAAGAAAGAAGGGAAGGAAGGGAGAAGGAGGGCAGGGGAGGGAAAGTTGGGAGTAAGGATGGAGGAAGGGAAGGAAGGAAAAGGGAGGAAAGGAAGGGAAACAATGAAAGGGAAGGAAGGGAAAGGATAGGAAGGAGAGAGGGAAAGGATAGGAAGGAGGGAGGGAAAGGATAGGAAGGAGGGAGGGAAAGGATAGGAAGGAGGGAGAGAAAGGATAGGAAGGAGGGAGGGAAAGGATAGGAAGGAGGGAGGGAAAGGATAGGAAGGAGGGAGAGAAAGGAAGGTAAGGGTGAAAGGACAATCTAACCTTATCTTACCTAACTTAACCTTATCTTACCAAATCTAACCTAACCTAACCTTATCTTACCTAACTTATCTTACCAAATCTAACCTAACCTAACCTTATCTTACCTAACTTAACCTTATCTTACCAAATCTAACCTAACCTAACCTTATCTTACCTAACTTAACCTTATCTTACCAAATCTAGCCTCACCTAACCTTATCTTACCTAACTTAATCTTATCTTACCAAATCTAGCCTCACCTAACCTTATCTTACCTAACTTAATCTTATCTTACCAAATCTAACCTAACCTAACCTTATCTTACCTAACTTAATCTTATCTTACCAAATCTAACCTAACCTAACCTTATCTTACCTAACTTAATCTTATCTTACCAAATCTAACCTAACCTAACCTTATCTTACCTAACTTAACCTTATCTTACCAAATCTAACCTAACCT
>NC_066558.1:1325393-1335393 GCF_024679095.1 Eriocheir sinensis
AACGTGAAGCTGCCCTCCGCCAAGACCCTCTACCAGCTCCAGGCAGAGAGACTCCTGCGCCTCCAACAGCTGGCTAAGGAGAAGTTTGGGAAGGTGAGTGTGTGTGTGTGTGTGTGTGTGTGTGTGTGTGTGATATGGAGAGAAAATTCCTCTTCCTCCTCCTTTTCTCTCCCTTACACCTTATCTCTCCCTCTCTCTCTCTCCCTCGCACTCCCTCACACACTCCCTATCCCTCCTTCCCATTCCCTCCCTCTCTTTCTCTCCCACACCATCGGAAAACACTCCTTCCCTCCCTTCCTTCCCCCCTCTCTCTCTCCTCTCCTTCCTTCCCCTCCCTTGCTTACCCTCCCTTCCTCCCTTCCAGTGCGGTGACATCCCCTGGTACATCATGACCTCAGAGCACACCAAGGAGCCTACCATGGACTTCTTTGCGCGCCATCATTACTTCGGCCTCCAGAAAGAGAATCTTGTGGTGTTCGAACAAGGTATGCTTCCGTGCTTCACTTTCGACGGCAAGATCATTCTCGAGGCTCCCTGCAAGATCGCCCGCGCCCCCGACGGCAATGGGGGTCTCTATCGCGCTCTCAGGGTACGTATGGGGGTATGGGGTATTGGGGTATGGGTGGGGGGCGGGGGTATGGCTGGGTGAGTTTTTGATATGTGATTTTGATATGATTTTTATTTATTTATTTTTTTTTATTTATTTATTTTCTTCTTCATTTCCTCCTCCTCCTCCTCCTCCTCCCATCTTCTTCTTCTTCTTCTTCCTGTCTTCCTCCTCCTTGTTCTCTTCTTCCTCTTCCTCTTCCTTCTTCTTCATTTCCTCCTCCTCCTCCTCCTCCTCCTTCCTTTTATCCTCCTCCTCCTCCTTCTCTCTCCTCCTCCACCTCTATCCACTCCTTCTTCTTCTTCCTCCTTCCTTCTATTCTACTTCCTCCTCCTCTTCTATTCCTTCCTCCTCATCCTCTTCATCCATTCATCAATCCACTCATTCATCCACCCCTCCACCCCTCCTCCTCCTTTTCCTTCTCCCTCTTACCTCCTCCTTCTCCTAAACTAATTATCATCCTCATCTGCCACCTCATCCATCCCCCATCCACCCCTTCATCCATCCCCTCATCCGCACCTTCTCCTCCTCCTCTTCCTTCTCCCTCTTACCTCCTCCTTCTCCAAAACTAATTCTCATCCTCATCCGCCACCTCATCCGTCCCTCATCCACCTTCATCCACCCCAGGAAAGGAACGTGCTGGAGGACATGGAGCGGCGTGGCATCCAGTACATCCACGTCTATTGCGTCGACAACATTCTAGTCAAGATGGCCGACCCTATCTTCATCGGCTACTGTCTCTCGAAGGGTGCCGATTGTGGAGCTAAGGTGGTGGAGAAGGCCTTCCCTACCGAGGCTGTGGGTGAGTGGATCTGGGTGGAATTTGGGGAGTGGGTGGGTTGGGTAAGGTTGGGGTGAGGTCTTGTTGGGTATTGTTTTTTGTGTTTCGTTCTCTCTGTCTTGGTCTCTCTCTCTCTCTCTCTCGCTCTTGCTTTCGCTCCCTCTCTCTCTCTCTTTCATTTGCATCCTCTCTCCTTGTATCCATTTCTCTCTCTCTCTCTCTCTCTCTCTCTCTCTCTCTCTCTCTCTCTCTCTCTCTCTCTCTCTCTTCTTCTTCTCCATGTTCCTTCCTTCCATCCTTCCTTTCTTCTTTTTTTCCTCCCCTGCCACCTCCGCCTTCATCTCCGTCACCTCCGTTTCCAGGCGTGGTGTGCAAGGTGGACGGGATTCACCAGGTCGTGGAGTACTCGGAGATCACCCTCAAGACGGCGCAGAAGAGGAACCCTGATGGCAGACTCACATTCTCCGCTGGCAACATCTGCAACCATTACTTCACCACAGAGTTCCTCAAGAAAGTCGTGCTGTGAGTAGACAGTCGGATTTTGTTTTATTTATTTTTCCCTTGTACTTAGAGAGGGATAGTGTAGGAGGATGGGTTAGTTTGGTCAAGGTTAGTTTAGGTTAAGCTAGGTTAGGTTAGGTCAAATTTAGTTAAGGTAAAGTTAGGTTAGGTTTGTTTGGTCAAGGTTAGTTTAGGTTAAGCTAGGTTAGGTTAGGTCAAATTTAGTTAAGGTAAAGTTAGGTTAGGTTAGTTTGGTCAAGGTTAGTTTAGGTTAGGTTAGGTTAGTTTAGGTTAAGTTAGGTTAGGTTTTTTCAAGTTTAGGTTAACTTAGGTTAGGTTAGGTTTGGTCAAGTTTAGGTTAGGTTAGGTCAAGTTTAGGTTAAGTTGGGTTAGGCTAGGTCAAGTTTGGGTTAAGTTAGGTTAGGCTTGGTCAAGATTAGTTAAGGTAAAGTTAGGTTAGGTTAGGTTTGGTCAAGCCTAGGTTAGGTTAGGTTAGGTTAGGTTAAGTTGGGTTAGGCTAGGTCAAGTTTGGGTTAAGTTAGGTCAAATTTAGGTTAGGTTAAGTTAGGTTAGGTTAGGTCAAATTTAGTTAAGGTAAAGTTAGGTTAGGTTAGGTTTGGTCAAGCTTAGGTTAGGTTAGGTTAAGTTGGGTTAGGTTAGGTCAAGTTTAGGTTAAGTTAGGTCAACTTTAGGTTAGGTTAAGTTAGGTTAGGTTAGGTCAAGTTTAGGTTAAGTTGGGTTAGGGAAGGTCAAGCTTAGGTTAAGTTAGGTCAAATTTAGGTCAGGTTAAGTTAGGTTACGTTGGGTTGGTCGGACTAACACTCTTTTACGTATAGGCTCAATAAAAATAGTACAGTTATCCCTTCTAATTCACTGATATGGCCTTTGTATTTTTTTTTTCCCTTATATTATAGAGATCTGGTCTATGTATGCTTTCTCTCCCCATATATAGAGGGATAGAGACATAGTGTGGTAGGTGAGGTTGGTTCGGTCATGTTTGAGTTAGGTTAGGATAGATTGGCTTTAACCCGGTAGCAGCGTGGATCGTGTTTCTGAACGGTCCCTCTAAGCGAGAAAAATGATAAAAAATCACCCCTCACACAAACCATTTCATAATATATATCAAAGCATTTGTGATCAGTTTATGTATCATCTATTTTTTGGGGGTTTACATCATGGCACAAATTTGGCCTGTCACTGCTACACGGTAAAGCCACAAATTTGGCCCATCGCTGCTACATGGTAAAGCCACAAATTTGGCCCGTCGCTGCTACACGGTAAAGCCACAAATTTGGCCCGTCACTGCTACACGGTAAAGCCACAAATTTGGCCCGTCGCTGCTACACGGTAAAGCCACAAATTTGGCCCGTCGCTGCTACACGATAAAGCCACAAATTTGGCCCGTCGCTGCTACACGGTAAAGCCACAAATTTGGCCCATCGCTGCTACCGGGTTAAGTACAGTCTGGTTGAGTTGGGGATGAAGGAAGCAATGATAATATGCATGAATGGTAACTTAAGGCTTATAATTACCAGCTCATATGATATTGCCAAGTTGCTAATACTAGGAAGGAAGGAATTGACGGGATACTAATGTTTTTTCATGTTTTCTTGGGTCCACCGGCAGAAAGTGAGTACCGGGAGAGATGGCAGTGTGTGGTACTGTGGTGTAGATTGTGGTGGTGTGGTGGTGTGGTGGATTGGTGTTTGGTTGTGGTGTTTTGCATATCCTTGTCTGTCATTATTTTTATTTTTATTTGTATGTATATGAATTTCCTTTTCCAGAAGTAAGTTGTGTTTTTCTCTTTCCATTTATTTTCTCTCCTGTAGTTTGACGGGTGTGTTCGTGTGTGTGTGTGTGTGCTCGTGTGTGTGTGTGTGTGTGTGTGTGTGTGTGTTAATTTTCTTGCAGTATATTGCCATTGTTGTTGTTTTTTTCCAAGTAGCTGTGTGTGTTCATATTATTTCCCCTGTGTGCATGTGTGTGCGTGTGTGTGTGTGCGTCTCAATGGTTTCATGTGCATTTTTAACTTTTTTTTCCCCCTCATGTATATTAGCTACAGCGCATGTTTTTGTGTGTGTGTGTGTGTGGAAAATGTGGTGTAAGGTTGTGTGGTGGTGGTGGTGTGGTTGTGTGGTGGTGGTGGTGTGGTTGTGTGGTGTTGCATATGATCTGTACATCGGTGTTTTTTTATATTTTTTATATAGCAAAGCTTCTACTGGTATTGTGTTTTGCTGTATATATCAAAGCGGCATGTTTTTGTTCAAGTCCGCTGTTCTTTCCTTCTTTTTTCTTTATTTTTTTTTTTATGTATCATCCTATAGCCCCAGTAGGCCTTTCCGTCAACCCCAAACCCCACAGTAATAAGCTAACTTTGGGGTATCACACTCTACACTTTTCTGTTTCTAATTTAACACAAGAAAAAAAAATAATACCTTAGAAAATAGCAACGAACCCCAAAAAATCACCAAAAATCCCTTCCGTCTCTCCCTGACCCCATAGTACGAAGTTAACTCTGGGGTATCGCACTCTCCACAAATACCTCCATCACCTACACACTCATATAACCCAAAGAAAAACAACAAAACAAAAAAATTCATCGAAATCCCCTTCCGTCACTCCCGTACCCCATAGTAGAAAGCTAACTCTAGGGTATCGCACTCTCCACAAATACATCCATCACCTACAAACTCAATTCAACCCAAAAACAACAACTAAACAAAAAAAATCGCTTAAAACCCCTTCCGTCACTCCCGTACCCCATAGTAGGAGGCTAACTCTAGGGTATCGCACTCTCCACAAATACCTCCGTCGCCTACAAACTCAATTCACCCCAAAAACAACAACAAAACAAAAAAAATCGCTTAAAACCCCTTCCGTCACTCCCGTACCCCATAGTAGGAGGCTAACTCTAGGGTATCGCACTCTCCACAAATACCTCCGTCGCCTACAAACTCAATTCAACCCAAAAACAACAACTAAACAAAAAAAATCGCCAAAAAACCCTTCCGTCACTCCCGTACCCCATAGTAGGAGGCTAACTCTGGGGTCCCGCTCTCCACAGTGATTACGAGACGAGCATGATGCACCACGTGGCCAAGAAGAAGATTCCCACCGTCACCACCGAGGGCAAGACCATCAAGCCTGAGAAGCCGAACGGAATGAAGATGGAGAAGTTTGTGTTCGACGTTTTCCAGTTCTCAAAGTAAGGGCATTGTAGTAGTAGTAGTAGTAGTAGTAGTAGTACCTAACCTAACCTATCCTATGCTATCCTAACTCAATCTTATCCTCACCTTACCTAACCTAACCTAACCTAACCTATCTTATGCTATCCTAACTCAATCTTATCCTCACCTAACCTAACCTAGCCTAACCTAACCTATCCCATCCTATCCTATACTATTTCAACCTATCCTAACCTAACCTAATCTAACCTATCCTATGCTATCCTAACTCAATCTTATCCTCACCTTACCTAACCTAACCTAACCTAACCTAACCTATCCCATCCTATCCTATACTATTTCAACCTATCCTAACCTAACCTAATCTAACCTATCCTATGCTATCCTAACTCAATCTTATCCTCACCTTACCTAACCTAACCTAACCTAACCTAACCTTTCCTCTATTTCCTGTCCTAACATCCCCTAACCTAACCTAACCTAACATTTCCTATATTTCCTATCCTACCATTCCTTAACCTAACCTAACCTAACATTTCCTTTATTTCCTATCCTAACATCCTCTAACCTAACCTAACCTAACCTAACCTAATCCAACATCACATAACCTAACCTAACCTAACAAGACCTAATCCAACATCACATAACCTAACCTAACCTAACCTAATCCAACATCACATAACCTAACCTAACCTAACCTAACCTAATCCAACATCACATAACCTAACCTAACCTAACCTAATCCAACATCACATAACCTAACCTAACCTAACCTAACCTAATCCAACATCACATAACCTAACCTAACCTAACAAGACCTAACCTCCTCCTCCACCCCCATAGCACTCTGGCCGTCTGGGAGGTTATCCGCGAGGACGAATTCGCGCCCCTGAAGAACGGCGACGGAGCGGAGAAGGACACACCCACCACCTGCCGCCACGCCCTGTTCTCACTCCACCACCGCTACCTCCTCAACGCTGGCGGCACACTGGTGGACTCTGAGGGGGAGCCACTTCCGCTGATCCCAAGGTAGGTCGTCCTTACCTTGTCGCTTCTCTTGGTTTGTCATTCTTGTTAATTCGCCCTTAGGAATGTAGGAGTTGTAGAAGGATATTGTAGGTGTAGGATTGTATGGGTGTGGTAGGCTATTGTTAGTGTCCGAAATTGTGTAACTCAATTTTCAGATGTATTTGTAAGTCAGATTTTTAGTAACTTCTTGGGGTGGGATGTCGCAAAAACTATTGGCCTTGTTAGTTCATCTGTTGGTTTGTATAGGGGTAGGATATTGTAAGCTTCATAAACCGTATAACTCAATTTTCAGTCGTATTTGTAAGTCATATTTTTAGTAACTTTTTGGGGTGGGATGTCGCAAAAAACTATCATCCTTGTTAGTTCGTGTGTTGGTATATATAGGAGCAGGATATTGATAGCTTCATAAACCGTATAACTCAATTTTCAGATGTATTTGTAAGTCAGATTTTTAGTAACATTTTTTGGGGGTGGGATGTCGCAAAAAACTATCATCCTTGTTAGTTCATGTGTTGGTATATATAGGAGCAGGATATTGTTAGCTTCATAAACCGTATAACTCAATTTTCAGTCGTATTTATAAGTCAGATTTTTAGTAACTTTTTTGGGTGGGATGTCGCAAAAACTATTGGCCTTGTTAGTTCATCTGTTGGTTTGTATAGGGGTAGGATATTGTTAGCTTCATAAACCGTATAACTCAATTTTCAGTCGTATTTGTAAGTCAGATTTTTAGTAACTTTTTTGGGTGGGATGTCGCAAAAAACTATCATCCTTGTTAGTTCGTGTGTTGGTATATATAGGAGCAAGATATTGTTAGCTTCATAAACCGTATAACTCAATTTTCAGTCGTATTTATAAGTCAGATTTTTAGTAACATTTTGGGGTGGGATGTCACAAAAAACTATCATCCTTGTTAGTTCGTGTGTTGGTGTATATAGGAGCAGGATATTGTTAGTTTCATAAACCGTATAACTCAATTTTCAGACGTATTTGTAAGTCAGATTTTTAGTAACATTTTGGGGTGGGATGTCGCAAAAAACTATCATCCTTGTTAGTTCGTGTGTTGGTATATATAGGAGCAGGATATTGTTAGCTTCATAAACCGTAACTCTCAATTCAGGACGGGCATTTGTAAGCCATTTTTTTAACAACATTTTTTTTGGGATGTCGCAAAAAACTATCATCCTTGTTAGTTCGTGTGTTGGTATATATAGGAGCAGGATATTGTTAGCTTCATAAACCGTATAACTCAATTTTCAGTCGTATTTGTAAGTCAGATTTTTAGTAACTTTTTGTTGGTGGGATGTCGCAAAAAACTATCATCCTTGTTAGTTCGTGTGTTGGTATATATAGGAGCAGGATATTGTTAGCTTCATAAACCGTATAACCCAATTTTCAGACGTTTTTGTAAGTCAGATTTTTAGTAACTTTTTGGGGTGGGATGTCGCAAAAAACTATTATCCTTGTTAGTTCGTGTGTTGGTACTCTTTAATACGAGCAGGATAGGAATAGAAAGGAAAGGAGGACGCAGGAATACAAAGACAAGGAAAACAAAGGAATATATAGAGATTGAATAAGAAATGCAAAATAGAAGAGAGAAGCAAAAGAAGGAGGAGAAACTATTCCTTGACAATCATCCCATAAGAAGAAGAAGAAGAAGAAGAAGAAGAAGAGAGAAGAGAAACAGGAGAATAAGAAGATGAAGCAACAGAAAGGAAATGAATGAAAGAAGAACGAGAAGAAATATATAGAAAAGAAGAGGAAGAGAAGAAGATAAAAATATAGAAGAGAAATTACTGAAAACATGAATACCAGATAAAGAAATAGAAGAAGAGAAAGGAAAAGAAGAGAAGGAAAGAGAAGATTAAGGAACACAAACGTCACCCAACATAAAAGGAAGGGTTCGCGTCGTCTATAGATCCACCAAGTCTCCTTCCTCTGTCTGGTCGCGGCATCTATACATATTTTTCTTCCTTATACATTTTTGACCTGTCTCATTTTAGTCATTTATTACTTGTTTTGTCCTTTTTTTCAGGTATTTGTGTGTGTATTAATATTTTTTGCAACTTATTCATTATTTTTCATTATTTTTTTATCTGGCTTTAGTAGCATGTGTTAGAATTTTAGCGCATTCATACAAGATTTTTTTTTCCCCCTCAGTGTGATAAAATTGTACCCCCTCAGAAATACATCAGTTTACGCTCTTCCACAGATGCAATTTAGCCTATCCCCTTAGTTATGCAAAAATACTTAAGTTTACGCTTCCACCCTCCACAGAAATACATTAGTTTACGCTCTTCCGTAGATGTAATTTAGCCTATCCCCCAAGTTATGCAAAAATACTTAAGTTTACGCTTCCACCCTCCACAGAAATACATTAGTTTACGCTCTTCCGTAGGTGTAATTTAGCATATCCCCCAAGTTATGCAAAAATACTTAAGTTTACGCTCCTGCCCTCCACAGAAATACATAAGTTTACGCTCTTCCACAGATGTAATTTAGCCTATCCCCCAAGTTATGCAAAAATACTTAAGTTTACGCTTCCGCCCTCCACAGAAATACATTAGTTTACGCTCTTCCGCAGATGTAATTTAGCCTATCCCCCTAGTTATGCAAAAATATTTAAGTTTACGCTCCCACCCTCCACAGAAATACATCAGATTACGCTCTTCCGCAGATGTAATTTAGCATATCCCCCAAGTTATGCAAAAATATTTAAGTTTACGCTCTCGCCCTCCACAAAAATACATTAGTTTACGCTCTTCCACAGATGTAATTTAGCCTATCACCCTAGTTATGCAAAAATACTTAAGTTTACGCTTCCACCCTCCACAGAAATACATTAGTTTACGCTCTTCCGTAGATGTAATTTAGCTTATTCCCCTAGTTATGCAAAAATACTTAAGTTTACGCTTCCACCCTCCACAGAAATACATTAGTTTACGCTCTTCCGTAGATGCAATTTAGCCTATCCTCCTAGTTATGCAAAAATACTTAAGTTTACGCTCTGCCCTCCACAGAAATACATCAGTTAACGCTCTTCCACAGGTGTAATTTAGCCTATCCCCCTAATTATGCAAAAATACTTAAGTTTACGCTTCCACCCTCCACAGAAATACATCAGTTTACGCTCTTCCGTAGATGTAATTTAGCCTATCCCCCTAGTTATGCAAAAATACTTAAGTTTACGCTCTGCCCTCCACAGAAATACATCAGTTTACGCTCTTCCACAGATGTAATTTAGCCTATTCCCCTAATTATGCAAAAATACTTAAGTTTACGCTCCTGCCCTCCACAGAAATACATCAGTTTATGCTCTTCCACAGATGCAATTTAGCCTATCCCCCTAGTTATGCAAAAATACTTAAGTTCACGCTTCCACCCTCCACAGAAATACATTAGTTTACGCTCTTCCGTAGATGTAATTTAGCCTATCCCCTAGTTATGCAAAAATACTTAAGTTTATGCTTCCACCCTCCACAGAAATACATCAGTTTACGCTCTTCCGTAGATGTAATTTAGCCTATCCCCTAGTTATGCAAAAATACTTAAGTTTATGCTTCCACCCTCCACAGAAATACATCAGTTTACGCTCTTCCGTAGATGTAATTTAGCCTATCCCCCTAGTTATGCAAAAATACTTAAGTTTACGCTTCCACCCTCCACAGAAATACATCAGTTTACGCTCTTCCACAGATGTAATTTAGCCTATCCCCCTAGTTATGCAAAAATACTTAAGTTTACGCTTCCGCCCTCCACAGAAATACATTAGTTTACGCTCTTCCACAGATGTAATTTAGCCTATCCCCCTAGTTACGCAAAAATACTTAAGTTTACGCTTCCACCCTCCACAGAAATACATTAGTTTACGCTCTTCCGTAGATGCAATTTAGCCTA
>NC_066558.1:1337893-1475393 GCF_024679095.1 Eriocheir sinensis
CAAGATACTCTCGCTTCAAACATCAGCTATTTCTAAAGGTCAAAGAGGGGGTCAGTCGGGTTCTAACGAGTGTTTCTTCAGGTTCATGGTACAGAGGAAGGGTCACACTACCACCAGGGTCATAAAACTATTACCGTAAATACACACAGCTCATACGCAAGCCTTGTCAAATACATGTTCTTGGGCAGTGAAATGTTTTGTAATACACCCCTTAAGAATCCCCTAAAAAATCTTCTCAGAAAATCGAGATACAACCAAAACCCAACTATGGAAACCGTACTATTTGAGGGTCAACTGTACTCATTATTTCTTGTGTAGCATTTCCACATTTCTTAATAGCCGTGTTTTCTGTTCGTTTTTTGTATATTCTGTTGGTGTATGGAAATGTATACAGGCGATTCTCGATATATGTGTTAAAATCAGGTGAATTTGGCATAACGCAAAGTCAGAAATTCAGTCCGTTTTTTTAATTTTTTACGCGGCTTCTCAGAATTCTACATTAACCCGGTAGCAGCGGGGATCATGTTTCTTAATGGTCCCTCTAAGCGAGAATAATGAGAAAAAATCATCACTCACGCAAACCATTTTAAAATATGTATCAACGTATTTGTGATCAGATTATGTATCATCTATTTTTGGGGGTTTATATCATGGCAAAAATTTGGCCCATCGCTGCTACACTGTAAAGCCACAAATTTGGCCCGTCGCTGCTACTGGGATAAGTCGATCACTGAATCCTTTCCCTCCCTCCCTCCCTCTCTCCTTCTCTCTCCCTCCCTTCCTCCTCTTTTCTCTCCCTCCCTCCCTCTCTCCTCCTCTCTTTCTCTCTCTCTCTCTCTCTCTCCTACCCACCTCCTTCCTTTCTCTCTCTTCCTGATTCAAGTGTTCTGTTCATATGGCATTTAAATTTCAAGGCCCCTTCAGGAACGTATGTCGCGCGTATACTGAGAATCGCCTGTACTTTCATTCCGTAATAGAGTGCTCATTTGTTTATATATTTCTTTATTTTGGTTAAAGTCTAATATTTTCACTGTGGCTTCCCTGTATAACTCACTCTCTAGTTCTTGAAGTTCGTATAATTTCTGTTAAGCACTTCTGGCATTTATATTTTCATTCGTTTCCCTTATGTCTGTTTCTTTCAATGTTTTTCAGTGTTTTTTTCTATACTGTGGTACTGGCTATGTGTTTTTTTCCTGCATATTATAAGGTCTGTAAGTTTCTTTTAATTTCTGTACAGCACTTCTTGCATTTATATTTTCATCCATTTCAACTTATTTCTGTTTTTTCAATGTATTTTTTTTAGTCTTTGTGATGCTGGCTATGTTTTTTCCTGCATATAAGTTCACAAAGTCTCTAATAATTTCTGTACAGCACTTCTTGCATTTATAATTTCATCTATTTCAACTTATTTTTCTGTTTTTCCAATTATTATTTTAGTCTATGTGATGCTGGCAATGTTTTCCTGCATATAAGTTCACTAAGTTCCTATCAATTTCTGTACAGCACTTCTTGCATTTATAATTTCATCTATTTCAACTTATTTCTGTTTTTTTCAATGTATTTTTTTAACCCAGTAGCAGCGTGGATCATATTTCTTAATGGTCCCTCCAAGCAAGAAAAATGAGAAAAAATCACCCCTCACACAAACCGTTTCATAATATATATCAAAGCATTTGCGATCAGTTTATGTATCATCTATTTTTGGGGTTTATATCATGGCACAAATTTGGCCCATCGCTGCTACTGCGTTAAGTGTGTGATGCTGGGTATGTTTTTCCTGCATATACAAATTCACTAAGTTCCTATTCATTTCTGCACAGCACTTCTTGCATTTATATTTTCATCCGTTTCAACTTATTTTTCTGTTTTTTCAATGTATTTTTTCGTTTGTGATGCTGGCTAATGTTTTCTCTAAATTATAAGGCTTTCAAGTTTTTTTCTGCATATACAAATTCACTAAGTTCCTTTTAATTTCTGTACAGCACTTCTTGCATTTATATTTTCATCCGTTTCAACTTATTTTTCTGTTTTTTCAATGTATTTTTTAGTTTGTGATGCTGGCTAATGTTTTCTCTAAATTATAAAGCTTTCAAGTTTCTCCTGCATATATAAATTCACTAAGTTCCTTTTAATTTCTGTACAGCACTTCTTGCATTTATATTTTCATCCGTTTCAACTTATTTTTCTGTTTTTTCAATGTATCTTCGTTTGTGATGCTGGCTAATGTTTTCCCTGTGAATTATAAGGCTTTCAAATTTCTTAATAATTTTTGTACATCATTTTTTCTCTCATCTACAAACTTGACCTTCATATTTTGCATTCACGTTTTTTTCCTGTAATTTCCTTTCAGCCTGTGTTTAATTTCTTCAACTCAGGTTCTAATACTGTTTTAATCTGGGTTTTATTTGACTTTTCTTTCTGTAACTTTCCTTTCCAGCTTGTATTACTCTTATTTTGTATATACGTTTTATTTCTCTAAGTTTGTTTTAAAGTATTTGTGTTTTATTTTCTACGTTTGGTTTTGCTTTTGTCGTAGAATTTAGTGTTTTAGTTCTTGTGTTTTTTTCAATGTTTTCTTCTCCATCAATTTTCTGGTTAACTTTTTTTTTTTTTTTGTCTCGAATTTACTCACTTTTATTATCAATGTTATTCTTCTTTATAAATTTTCTAGTTCATTCTTTTTGCATAATTTAGACTCTCATTTGTTTGATTTTTCCTAGTTATTCTTTTTATCAATTTTCTACTCAACTTTTTTGTAGAATTCAGTCTCTCAATTGACCTTTGTTTCTTCATGTAATTCTATCTTGTTATGTTTGTAGTTGAATTTTTTGGCTTCATTAACTTATTTTTCATCACAAGTCTTTTTCTTAATTATTTCACTCAGTCAGTCAGTCAGTCAGTCAGTCAGTCAGTCAGTCCTTACTCAGAGCTCTCCTAAGTTAAGTATAGGGTATGGCAGCCAATTTGTACCCACCTGTTCCAATTTGTACTCACCCATTCCTATTTGTACCCACCCATTCCAGTTTGTACCCACCCGTTCCAATTTGTACTCACCCATTCCAATTTGTACTCACATAAACAAACTATCCACTCAGAGAAACTTAACTGAAGGATTTAAACGAACTTCAGCTGAAACAGAAATTGATGAATGTCCGATTGTTTTAAGTTCCGTTGATACTCGAAGAATCCGACTCCGAAGTAATATGTGACTTCTCTGTGTTATAAATCCTAAAACATAAATTCAGTACCTTATGAAATTATTCCGAAGTCGTTTTACGTGTTTTTTTTTCCGAGTCATAAGTACAAAGTTTGATCTGAATCTGAATACGATTTTTTCTCGTCATATGTAATTTCTCAGTCATAAATAATAAAAAGTTAAATTCAATATCTTATAGAATTATTCCGAAGTAGTTTTACGTATTTCAATTTACAAGTCGTAAGTAAAATCAGTTTAATCTATACCCAAATATGATTTTTGCTTGTCATACGTAAATTCTCAGTTCATAAATACAAAAAGTTAAATTCAGTTCCTTATAAAACTATTCCGAAGTCGTTTTTACGTATTTTAATTCCAAGTCGTAAGTAAAAAAAGCAAAATTTCATACTTTACACATTTTTTTCAAAGTATTACGTATTTTCCCTTCAAGTCTTAAGTGAAAAACAGCTTAATATCATACCGTAAACATTTTTTCCAAAGCATTACGTAATATTCTCCGAGACGTGAGTACAGATCGGAACAGTGCATACGAAACAGCCGCACATACCCTATAGCTCTTCTGCCGTTTATTGCCTGTTGCTCACCCTTCCGCTCCCCCCCCCCATAGCCCCGCCGCAGCCCCCAAATGCCCCGAAAACGCAAACACCGAATTCAATAACAATTACGAGTAAGTATGTCGTTACGTCGCTCGTCCGATTGCCGGCAAACTGTCTCTGTCTGCTTCTGGGTGGTGGTGGTGGTGATGGTGGTGGTGGTGTTATGATTCACCTCCAATGTGTAGTGTTATGCTATGTTGGTGGTGGTGGTGGTGGTGATTTGGTGGTGGTGGTGATTTCACATCCTACACACACACACACACACACACACACACATTATAAATAACATACATAATTTTGTTCATAAGTTTCCACCCCTCATTCTCTCTCTCACGATCTTATTTCGCTTATATTGTCAATTTTTACGAGGTTTCGGAGCGCTTATAATCCTTCTCGGGTCCTTCGGTTGTCAATCTTCTAGTACGGCGTCTGTGTGTGTGTGTGTGTGTGTGTGTGTGTGTGTGTGTGTGTATTTACCTAGTTGCTAATGTGTGTGCGTGTGTGTGTGTATTTACCTAGTTGTTAATGTGTGTTGCGTGTGTGTGTGCATGTGTGTGTGTGTGTGTGTGTGTGTGTGTGTGTGTGTGTGTGTTTCAGTCACCTTGCATGCACAGAACACGTCTTTGCTTCCTTAGACAAACACATTTTACACATTTTTATTTTATTTTATTTCATTCAGTACGCAAATATTTTTTATTCCTAAATATACAAAAAAAGTCACTTCTAGCATTTATATTTTTCTATCATTTATATTATTCAGCATTCATTTATTTTCTCTCTCTCTCTTTTTTTTTTTACACTCTATAAACACCGGATTATTTTGCTTATGGGTTTAATATACATATGTGTAATTCCCTAAGACCACTGATTTATAGGGGTGGCTTCGTGGTGCAGTGGTTAGCACACTCGGCTCACAATCAAGAGAGCCCGGGTTCGATTCCCGGGCGGAGTGGAAAAATTTGGGCGGCTTTTCCGATACCCTACGCCCCTGTCCACCCAGCAGTGAACGGGTACCAGGTATTAATCGGGGGTTGTGTCCCGTCTCCTGGGGTCTGTTCCCTTCTCCTATAATTCCTTCCCCTTGTGTCTCTCTCCAGCATATGACCACGGATGTTGCGCCGACTAAACCAAACTTTCCAACTGTTCCCTTCTCCTATAATTCCTTCCCTTTCTGTCTCTCTCTGGCATATGACCACAGATGTTGCGCCGACTAAACCAAACTTTCCAACTGTTCCCTTCTCCTATAATTCCTTCCCCTTCTGTCTCTCTCCGCATATGACCACAGATGTTTAAACCAAACTTTCCAACTGTTCCTTCTCCTATAATTCCTTCCCTTCTGTCTCTCCGCATATGACCACAGATGTTGCGACTAAACCAAACATTCCAACTGTTCCCTTCTCCTATAATTCCTTCCCCTTCTGTCTCTCTCCGGCATATGACCACAGATGTTGCGCCGACTAAACCAAACTTTCCAACTGTTCCCTTCTCCTTTAATTCCTTCCCCTTCTGTCTCTCTCCGGCATATGACCACAGATGTTGCGCCGACTAAACCAAACTTTCCAACTGTTCCCTTCTCCTATAATTCCTTCCCCTTCTGTCTCTCTCCGGCATATGACCACAGATGTTGCGCCGACTAAACCAAACTTTCCAACTGTTCCCTTCTCCTATAATTCCTTCCCTTTCTGTCTCTCTCCGGCATATGACCACAGATGTTGCGCCAACTAAACAAAACTTTCCTTCCTTCCCCTTCCGTCTCTCTCCGGCATATGACCACAGACATTGCGCCCACTAAACCAAACTTTCCAACTTTCCAACCACTGATGGGTTTGTACAAAGGTTCCAATCTCCTCCATTCATTCAGCTTTGGGTTCTAATGCATAAGGTTTGATCCTCTATGATATATGTGTAATTCCCTGTGAGGAATGATTCAAATGCTTTCTTGGGTTTATATAAAGGTTCCAATCCCCTTCACCCATTCAGCTTTGGGTTCACTTCTATCTGGAATCTAATGCATAAGGTTTGATCCCCTATGATATATGTGTAATTCCCTGTGAGGAATGATTCAAATGCTTTCTTGGGTTTATATAAAGGTTCAGATCCCCCTCATCCATTCACTCTTATACACACAAACCTATTTTTCTTATTCATTTTTTTTTTCTTTATTTTGAAACTGATTTATTTTGGCTTTTGGGTTTAATATATGTGTGATTCAAATGCTTCCTGGGTTAATATATATATAGGTTCCAATCCCCTTACTTACTCACCCTAATAGACAGCTTGGGGTTCACATCTATTTGGATTCTAATGCATAAGGTTTGATCCTCTATAATATATGTGTAATTCCCGATGAGGACTGATTCAAATGCTTTCTTGGGTTTATACAAAGGTTCCAATCCCCTTCACCCATTCAGCTTGGGGTTCACATCTATTTGGATTCTAATGCATAAGGTTTGATCCTCTGTGATATATGTGTAATTCCCTATGAGGACTGATTCACATGCTTTCTTGGGTTTATACAAAGGTTCCAATCCCCTTCACCCATTCAGCTTGGGTTTGACATCTATTTGGGTTCTAATTTATAAGGTTTGATTCCCTTTATATTTCAGCTGATCCAGAAACTTATATTATGCCATCTATTGTTATTGTTATTATTGCATCTATATATTTTCTCTTTTTGGCATTCGCTATCAAATTCTAAATCATAAATGCCAATAATATGGAGTTTAATGCTCTTATATATTCAATTCCAAGCATTTATTATTCTTATCTGTAATTGTCTTGTATTTTTATATATGTTTATGAACTTGACGCACATTCATTATCAAATCGTAAATGTCTATAGTGTTGAATGCAAATGATATGGAGTTCAGTTCTTAGATAGATTCAATTTCAAACTTGTATTATTTCATTTCTTTTCATAATTTTCTTGCATTCTATATATGTTTGTTTACCTGATGTGCATTCATTATCAAATTAACTTGTTTGTCTATTGATGATTTGTGATAGAAATTTATAAGAGGGTATGTTTTTTTTTTTGTTTTTTAACCTGAACACACACACACAAACACACACACACACACACACACACACACACACACACACACACACACACACACACACACACACATTACGAAACAACAAACATTAACAACAAAAACTCACTCGCTCACTCCTCCTCCTCCTCCTCTTTTTCTTATCCAGTTATTTCTCTGTCTTTTTCCTTCTTAAATCTACACTTATACCACCAACACTTATATCAACACTTAAAACCGACACTTCAACCTTAATACCCCTTAAGCAACGCCTCTCACCCCCTTCCGTTCCTCCAGCCGCAAGGAACTCCGATGGGATGAATGCCCTGTGGTTGTTGAAATCTCGCCGCTGGTCTCGTACGCCGGTGAGGGTCTCGACAAGCTGGTGGCCAACAAGAAATTCACCTGTCCGCTTGTCATCAACGAACCGGCGCAGAAGATTGAGGTGTAGCGCGCTCTATGGCGTTTACGAACCACGACTCACTCACGCACGCACGCACTCACTTACCTGTTTCGTACTTAATGTTTTTGGTCTCCTTGCTGGGATGGTTGACTGAGGTGCGCGTGCTATCCGTATGTGTGTGTGTGTGTGTGTGTGTGTGTGTTAGTTATTCCGCGCTTCATTTTTGAAGTGTCGACAAATTCCCGGCGTTTATGATTTTTTGTTTCCTTTTCCGTTCCTCGTCATCTCTATTCTTGTTCTTCTTCAATTCTTCTTCTTTATTTTTTTCATTATTTTCTGATTAGGTTTCGTTAGATTTAGTCTCCCCTTAATTTAGCTTCATTTTCTCTTATTCTTTTTCTCTCTCACTCGTGTGTACGTATATTCGTGAACACAGAGTAGGTACACATAGACTGCCACTAGATGTATGCATGTATGTACTTAAACCTATGTGCGTATGTGTGTGTGTGTGTGTATGGCTACTCTCACACACACACACACACACACTTACACAAACACACTCAATATTACCTTCTCTCTCTCTCTTTTCCTTCCTTACAACCCTTCTCTCTCTCCCTCCTTTCTTCCTTCTCTCTCTCTCTTTTTCATTCTCTCTCTCCCTTCCTTACAACCCTTCTCTCTCTCCCTCCTTTCTTCCTTCTCTCTCTCTCCTTCCCTCCCTCCCTTTCCTCCATCTCTCCCTCTCTTCCTCTCTCTCCCTCTCCCTCGACCCCAATATCCCAAACCTTTCCGAGATAATATTTTTGTAGTGAACCTTCACCTTTTCCGACACCAGCCGAAGTCCCAGAAATTTCACCACTCGATTTTTGGCCGAGGAAGTTGCTCAAGCCTCCCTCTCTCACTCGCTCGCACCCCAGAGTTGATCGCACGCACTCCACTCCCCCGCTCTCTCATCAGCCTATCAGAGAAAACGTGTGTGAATGTTTTTATGTGGTAGACTAATGTAGTTTTATCTCCTCTGCATTTCTTCCGTACATACTTCATTCTAATTCTTCTATTCCTTCCTTCCTTCCTTCCCTGGTCTGTGTCTCGTGTCAATGGCCGTCAACAGTAGTCATAGGTGCAATATATATGTAACTGTTATGTAAGTGGCTGCCCAGTGCCCTTGACAAGCCTAACATTTCGCTCTCTACATTGTGCGGTTTACGGTACGTCCGGCAGCTTGTTTTACGCAGGTCTGTTTACGTGTGTGTTTGTAATGTACGCCATTGCAGTGACTGATAGGTGGTGCTCCTTACGAGGCTTACGATTGGGTTACGTTTGAAGTAATCTGTCGTGAGTCCGTAAAATCGTAAGTTCTGAAATATCGTAAATTGTAAATATCCAAAGTTTGTGAATATGCAGTAATAATAATGATAAAAAACAAGAAAGTGAATGTTAAAATGAAAGAAGATGAGATGGACCAAAATAAAAAAAGAAAAAGAATGAAATAATAATAATAATAATAATGATAATAATAATGATAACTGCAATGGTGTATAAGAACAGACTCGGACACACCCTAGACACACCACATGGATCATTGTCAAGCGCACTGATGTCGTTTTGCCGAGGAAAGAACACACACACACACACACACACACACACACACACACACACACACACACACACACACACACACATGATTCTCTCTCACAGTGTTAAAACAGGGATAAAGGAAAGGTTTGTAAGAGTTTCGATGCTGCACATATCGGGTTAAAAATCGACTCCTTATGACTTTATACTTTGTTAAATTGAAAAGCGCTATACTGATTAGATAGGGAAAATGCCCTTCAATGTTTTGTATAATTTGTAATGGGATGAGAATATGCAGAAACAGACCTTGAAATATTAGAGTATGACCCCCTTAAGGCTATACGATGTTAGGTTGATCTGTAAATAAACTAAGAAGATACAGAAAAGAGCCTCGATTTTAAAGATAGGAAAATGCCCTTCTGTGTTTAGTATAATTTGCAATGGGGTGAGAATATGCAGAAACAGACCTTGAAATATTAGAGTATGACCCCCTTAAGGATATACGATGTTAGGTTGATTTGTAAATAAACTATAAGGATGCAGAAAAGAGCCTTGATTTTAAAGATTCTAACCCCCTGTGTTATGTTATTCTGTAATAGACTAATAACATGCAGAAAGCCCCTTAATTTTAATAGTCGAACCTCTTAAAAAATGGCAGTCAAGTAAAAATCAGATACGAAATTGTTAAAGAAATTGATAGAAGAATATATTAAGCCTACATTCATATATTAGCAAGGCCTCATTTTCCTGTATTTCAAAAGGGTGGATGCATTTGGAATTCCCTGAGAAAAATAACATGCGCATATGAGTTTTCCGTCGACACTTAAGTTGTTAAAGAAATTGATCAAAGAATATATTTAGCTTAGTTTTATATATTAGCAAGACCTCACTTTCCTGTATTTCAAGGGGGGGGGGGGGGGGTCATAGTTCACCAAAATAAAGAGCATTCATATAAGTCTTCTGTCGACACTAAATTGTTAAAGAAATCGACAGTGAATTAAATTTAGCCTACATTTAAATATTAACAAAGCCTCATTTTCCATATATCAAAAGGGCGGTTGCATTCGTAATTCCCCGAGAAATAACATTCACATAAGTGTTTTCAAAGGGGTGGTTGCATTCGTAATTCCCCAAAAGAAATAACATTTGTATAAGTGTTTTCAAAGGGGTGGTTGCATTCGTAATTCCCCAAAAGAAATAACATTTGCATAAGTGTTTTCAAAGGGGTGGTTGCATTCGTAATTCCCGAGAGAAATAACATTTGCAAAAGTCTTTCCCGTCGCTACAAAATAGTTAAAGAATTTGACTTTTCACCCGAGTATGTGTGGCATGCGTTTTGATTTTAATTATAAGTTTCCGACACTGTTTTTTTGATAAGTTTTCGAGTTGCACGAAGGGAAATAAAAAGATTGTACATATAGATATCGGAAAGGGTTGTAAATTTTGTATTTTTTATCATTATTGTTATTTCTATTATTATTTTTATTAGAGATGAAATTTATATATTCTCAGAGATGTAATATTTCGATTTTATTCTCTTTTTGTTAGTTTTCGAGTTTGGAACGAAATGAAAGGAAAAAAAATAATGTTGATTGAATGTGAATTTTTATTGTTGCCTTTTGTTATGAATAAATTAATAAAGAAAAAAAAAAGGAAAATAATTAAATGAAAAAATAAGAAAAGTAAATAAGCAAGAAATAAAACAAGAAGTTACGAGAGGATCAGAAATAGGCAAGTCTTTGGTGAGCGCTCGGGTACAGAAGAGGAGCATTCGACAGGGTATGGCACTTTCGACTTGGGATACTTACAATCTGGGATGTTGTTGATTTACAATATCTTCAACTTACAATATTTTCAAAACGGATAAAAGAAGTTAAGAAATCAAATAAAGAACCTAATAAGCATATGAGAAATTACATAAAAAGTCTATATTTTTAAACTTATCCACGCGGACCACATTTCCCCTGTTAGAAAAGCCTCCTGTCGAAATTGCTGAGCTTTCCATGGACTGTTTTGTGACCCCGGTGATAGTTTGACACTTCCTCCGCACCTTGAACGATCGGAAACCATCTTAAAACATAGTCGCAATGGGGTCAGAGGCGTTAAAGAAGTTGCTAGGCTTTCCACGGACTGTTTTGTGACCCCAGTGATTATTTGACACTTCCTCCGCACCTTGAACGATCGGAAACCATCTTAAAACATGGTCGCAATGGGGTCAGAGGCGTTAAAGAAGTTGCTAGGCTTTCCACGGACTGTTTTGTGACCCCAGTGATAGTTTGACTCTCCGCACCTTGAACGATCGGAAACCATCTTAAAACATAGTCGCAATGTGGGTCAGAGGCGTTAAAGAAGTTGCTAGGCTTTCCATGGACTGTTTTGTGACCCAGTGATAGTTTGACACTTCCTCCGCACCTTGAACGATCAGAAACCATTTTAAAACATAGTCGCAATGGGGGTCAGAGGCGTTAAAGAAGTTGCTAGGCTTTCCACGGACTGTTTTGTGACCCCAGTGATTGTTTGACACTTCCTCCGCACCTTGAACGATCGGAAAGCATCTTAAAACATAGTCGCAATGGGGTCAGAGGCGTTAAAGAAGTTGCTAGGCTTTCCATGGACTGTTTTGTGACCCCAGTGATTGTTTGACACTTCCTCCGCACCTTGAACGATCGGAAACCATCTTAAAACATAGTCGCAATGGGGTCTTTCCATGGACTGTTTTGTGACCCCTTTGACACTTCCTCCGCACCTTGAACGATCGGAAACCATCTTAAAACATAGTCGCAATGGGGGTCAGAGGCGTTAAAGAAGTTGCTAGGCTTTCCATGGACTGTTTTGTGACCCAGTGATTGTTTGACACTTCCTCCGCACCTTGAACGATCGGAAACCATCTTAAAACATGGTCGCAATGGGGTCAGAGGCGTTAAAGAAGTTGCTAGGCTTTCCATGGACTGTTTTGTGACCCAGTGATAGTTTGACACTTCCTCCGCACCTTGAACGATCGGAAAGCATCTTAAAACATAGTCGCAATGGGGGCAGAGGCGTTAAAGAAGTTGCTAGGCTTTCCACGGACTGTTTTGTGACCCCAGTGATAGTTTGACACTTCTCCGCACCTTGAACGATCGGAAAGCATCTTAAAACATAGTCGCAATGGGGGTCAGAGGCGTTAAAGAAGTTACTAGGCTTTCCATGGACTGTTTTGTGACCCCAGTGATTGTTTGACACTTCTCCGCACCTTGAACGATCGGAAACCATCTTAAAACATAGTCGCAATGGGAGTCAGAGGCGTTAAAGAAGTTGCTAGGCTTTCCACGGACTGTTTTGTGACCCCAGTGATTGTTTGACGCTTCCTCCGCACCTTGAACGATCGGAAACCATCTTAAAACATAGTCGCAATGGGGGTCAGAGGAGTTAAAGAAGTTGCTAGGCTTTCCATGGACTGTTTTGTGACCCCTTTGACCCTTCCTCCGCACCTGGAACGGGAAAATCACCCACGAATACCCGGTTAATCCTCCCCGTGGCCTTGGGAAATGGTTGTAATGGGGGCCAGAGATATTTAATAATGTGGATGTTAAAAGTTATAAGAAAGTTGTGGTGTGTTTATGCAAGATTGATTGTTCTATGCACCTGTGGCACGTAATAAAGATTGTCTGCAAGATATCCATTCATTTTTATTCTTACTACTACAGCTACCTACTATAACTACTACTACTACTACTACTACTGTTATTATTACTACTACTACTACTGTTATTACTACTACTATTACGCGACTATTGGCAACATACGAGATCGCGAAGTTGGAAATCGCGAAGCCCGAATGCATGGTCTTATGGGAATATTTAAATGAAGGCTATATATAATTATTTCAAGGGGATGCTTATTAAATTTCAACCTGGTGAGTTATAGTGACATTTTTTTAACTCCAGTGATGGCGCACCTTTATATGTAAATTAATTAAGACATCATACTACAAAATATGATTAGCCTACCATGAAAGAAAACGCTCTCTCTCTCTCTCTCCAGTGATGGCGCCGTGTATATGTAAATTAAGACATCATACTACAAAATATGATTAGCCTACCATGAAAGAAAACGCTCTCTCTCTCTCTCTCTCTCTCTCTCTCTCTCTCTCTCTCTCTCTCTCTCTCTCTCTCTCTCCAGTGATGGCGCACGTGTATATGTAAATTAAGACATCATTCATACTACAAAATATGATTAGTCTACCATGAAAGAAAACGGTCTCTCTCTCTCTCTCTCTCTCTCTCTCTCTCTCTCTCTCTCTCTCTCTCTCTCTCTCTCAGGTCACAAGTAGGAGAGTCAGGTCATCTCCCCTCCCTCATGCTGCGGTGGAAGGACATGGGTATCAAAGGGGAGGGAAATGACCTCAGCCAGTGACCTCATTGAAATGGATAGCTATACGAGAGAGGGGGCGGGAGTGAATCCAATTACGTCAGGATCTCTCCTCCCTCACGCTGCGGTGGAAGGACGATCGAGGGTTTTGAAAGGGGGGAGGGGGGGGGGGAGACCTCTCAGCAAGTGACCTCATTGAAATGGATAGCTATGAGAGGGCGGGGAGTGAATCCAATTACGTCAGGTCACAAGTAGGAGAGTGAGGTCAAAGGGTACCAAAGGGGAGGGAAATGACCTCTCAGCAAGTGACCTCGAAATGGATAGACATGAGATCGGGCGGGGGGGGAGTTAGTTGAAACGTCAGGTCACAAGTAGGAGAGTGAGGTCAAAGGGTAGGGGGAGGGAAATGACCTCTCAGCAATGACCTCGAAAATGATAGACATGAGATCGGGCGGGGGTGAAAACGCGGCCGGGGTAGGAACACGCCATTGGTCAGGTCACAAGTTGGGGAGTCAGGTCAAAGGGTATCAAAGGGGAGGGAAATGACCTCTCAGCAATTAAGTGACCTCGAAATGGATAGACATGAGAGGGCGGGGAGTGAAAATTAAGGCTTTATCATAGTGGGTTAATGCATTTTTTTTCTCTATTTTCTTTCATTTCTCGCTTTTGTTAGATAGAAGTTTTGTTTTAATTAAGGACGAATTGAATGTTTTAGTTTTGCTCTCTCTCTCTCTCTCTCTCTCTCTCTCTCTCTCTCTCTCTCTCTCTCTCTCTCTCTCTCTCTCTCTCTCTCTCTCTCTCTCTCTCTCTATAAATAAATAAATAAATAAATAAACAAATAAATAGATAAATAAACAAATAAAAGAATAAATAAATAAATAGATAGATATGTTATGGATAGAAGAGATGGATGCATGGAGTGGCATAAGAGCAGAGGAGAGCGCTATATATATATTAAATAAAATGACAAGCTGCTGTATTTCCCCGGACATTAAATAACATTGTACAATAATTACTGAACTGATAAAAGAAGTGTATACGTGATCGGTACTGTCAGACGCTTCCTTCCTCACATCAACCATTTCCATTGTCCAAAAAGGAGATCATTTGTGTTATTATGAGTAGTGTTTGAAGTTCATGGTACAGAAGACTCAAATTACCACCCCAGGGTCATAACTTCCCCATGAAATGCCCAGAGTACGACAATATGAGCTCTGCCGCACTATACTCATAGCTTTGCATATATCAGTTTTCAGACCCAAAATGTCGTAGAATCCGCATAAATAACGATGAAAAACTAATATTATTGTTAAAATAGTGTATTATCGTTGTTTTTCATGGTTTATTGTGGATTTTATGGATAAGAAACCGAATAATGGTGCTGAGTACGATAATCTAGAAGCATTACTCAACCAGCGGTGCAAGATGTCGTACTCGTCACAATGCGTATACCAAATTTTGACGCTTATCCATTGCAAAAAGACATCAGCAATTAACCATTTTAACGCTAACTATAAGTAAAGGTCGTTAATTGGGTTCAGGAGACAGTTATGTGGTAAAAAAAATAGAAAATATGGGTTGAGTACGACGATGTGGCAACGCTGCGTACCTCCAAGACCAAGACCAAGATCGAGCAGACGCCAGTTAGCTCCTAGACGCGGTGGAGGGAGGGTGTGCTCGGCGCCTCCGGGTATCCATTTTCCTCCATACTTCACCATGAACGCCACGCCGGACGTCGAGGAGGTGGCGGAGGAGTACCGTTCATCCTTACGGGACCTCGTCAACAACTCCAAGCCTCTAATTACCATGCTAACGATGCTGGCGGAAGAAAATCGGGCCCACGCCGCAGTGATCGTTAAGGTTATCGAGGAACATATACACGAGGTAACTATTTTATTGGATTTTATTGATTTTATTATTATTTTAGCTTTATTGGAGGGGTTTTGGGTCACTGGGAAGGTTATAAACAATATTATCGCATTTTCCTGCATTCCTTTAATTCGTACGCCATATTTCCTCCTCCTCTACTTCCTTATTTCGCTTTATTTTATTTATTTTATTATTATTTTAGCTTTATTTGAGTGTTTTAGGGTCACTGGGAAGGTCAGAAGCTTTATTATCGCATTTTCCTCCATTCCTTTCATTCGTACGCCATATTTCCTCCTCCTCTACTTCCTTATTTCGCTTTATTTTATTTATTTTATTATTATTTTATCTTATTTTGAGGGGTTTTGGGTCACTGGGAAGGTCAGAAGCTTTATTATCGCATTTTCCTGCATTCCCTTCATTCGTACGCCATATTTTCCCTTCCTCTACTTCCTTATTTCGCTTTATTTTATTTATTTTATTATTATTTTAGCTTTATTTGAGGGGTTTTGGGTCACTGGGAAGGTCAGAAGCTTTATTATCGCATTTTCCTGCATTCCCTTCATTCGTACGCCATATTTTCCCTTCCTCCTCTTCCTTATTTCGCTTTATTTTATTTATTTAATTATTGTTTTAGCTTTATTGGAGGGGTTTTGGGTCACTGGGAAGGTCAGAGGCTTTATTATCGCATTTTCCTGCATTCCTTTCATTCGTACGCCGTATTTCCTCCTCCTCTACTTCCCTATTTCGCTTTATTTTATTTATTTTATTATTGTTTTAGCTTTATTTGAGGGGTTTTGGGTCACTGGGAAGGTCAGAAGCTTTATTATCGCATTTTCCTGCATTCCCTTCATTCGTACGCCATATTTTCTCTTCCTATTCCTCTTTTATTTGATTTTATTTATTATATTATTATTTTAGCTTTATTTGAGGGGTTTTGGGTCACTGGGAAGGTTAGAAACAGTAGTATCTCATTTTCCTGCATTTCCTTAATTCGTACGCCATATTTCCTCCTCCTCTACTTCCTTATTTCGCTTTATTTTATTTATTTTATTATTGTTTTAGCTTTATTTTAGATAGAAACATTATTATCGAGTTTTCCTTCATTTCTTCCTCCTCCTCCTCTTCTTCTTCCTCTTCCTCCTCCTCATTCCTCCTTTACTCCCTCTTCCTTCTTCGTTTCCTCTTCTCCATCTCTTCCTTCTCCTCTTTCTCATGTTTTTTTCTCTCCATCTCCCTCCCTCCTCTCTCTCCTCCATACGCCATATTCCCTCCATTTTTCCCTCCACGCCTCCATATTTAGGCTTTTTCCTCCAGTTTCCTCCTCCCTTTCCTCCCACATCACGTTTTTCTCTCCCGCGTTCATTGGAGAGAAGGAGGGAGGAGGCGGAGGAAAGGGAGATAAACATTGGAGAGAAAGTATAAATAAAGGAAGCCATGTTTTCTCTCCCTCCTCCTCCTCTTCTTCTTCCTCCTCCTCCTCCTCTCTTCTCTCCACTTTTCTCTCCCTCTCCCTCCCTTGCGTAGCACTGGAGGGAGGGAAGAGATGGAGGAAAGGTAGAAATAAACCATGGAGAGAAAGTATAAATATAGGCAGCCATGTTTTTCTCTCCATTCTCTCCGTTCCTCCGGTTCGGTTTCCCTCCACCTCTCCTCTCCCTCCCTCTACGTATATATATAGTTTCTCTCCCTTGCAATGGAGGTATGGAGGAAAAAGGGAGAGCGATATGGAGGGAGAATTGCCATATATATTGTTGTCCTTTCTAATTCAATCTATCCGTCCAGCTGTTGTGAATATGTGACCTAATTGATACGTGTTCATGACCTGTACTGTGGCTTGGGGAAGGGCTAGGCGAGGGTGGGGAGGGATAGGATGCCGGGGAAGGATAGGGGATGGTGAGGAAGGGATAGGAAATGCTTGGGATGGGATAGGAAGAGATAGGAAATGCTTGGGATGGGAAAGAAATGGTAGGAAGGTATAGGGGATGTTTTGGTTAGGAGAGGAAGGGATAGAGATTGCTGGGGATTGGAAAGGAAGGATAGGAGATGCTGGGGATAGGATAGAAGGGATAGAGATTGCTGGGGATTGGAAAGGAAGGATAGGAGATGCTGGGGATAGGATAGAAGGGATAGAGATTGCTGGGGATTGGAAAGGAAGGATAGGAGATGCTGGGGATAGGATAGAAAGGATAGAGATTGCTGGGGATTGGAAAGGAAGGATAGGTGATGCTGGGGATAGGATATAAGGGATAGGGGATGCTGGGGGATAGGATAGAAGGGATAGAAGATGCTGAGAATATGAAGGGAAGGGATAGGAGATAGTGGGAATGGATAGGAAGGGATAGGGATGCTGGGGAATGGGATAGAAGGATAAGGGATACTGGGAATGGGATAGGGGATAGTTATGGAAGGAACTAAATATATATGTTAAAATGATATGACCCTTCACTGCCAAAATAAATTCTTAACCTGACCTGACCTGACTCCATTGACATAATAGATTCTAAAGCTAAAACTAACCTGACCCCTTGAAGCCAAAATACATCCTTAACCTAACCTGACCTGACCCTCCACTGACAAAATAGATTCTAAAGCTAAACCTAACCTCTACCCCTTGAAGCCAAAATACATCCTTAACCTAACCTGACCTGACCTGACCTGACCCTCCACTGACAATATACATTCTAAAACTAAACCTGACCTAACCTGACCCTACTTCCCCACACTGCCAAAATACATTCTAAGCCTAGCCTAACCTAACCTGACCCTCCACTTCTAAAATACATTCTTAACCTGCCCTGACCTGACCCTCTATTGCTAAAATACATCCCTAACCTAACCTACCTTAACCCTCCCCCATGCTACCCTACTAAACCACACTCATAAACTTCATAATATAGGAAAGAACGGTTAAAATAATAGAAGGAAATAGATCTTCTCTTCTTCAAAGGTTGGCGGGACGCAGAAGCTGCCGACGATGTACCTGATAGACTCCATCATGAAGAACGTGGGCAGCCAGTACATCAAGCTCTTCGCCCACAACATCATCCCCACCTTCTGCTGCGTGTTTGAGAAGGTGAGGCGCAGGACTTTACAGTTTTCTTCATTGAATTACAGAAGGCACTTTTTGTTCCGTTCCTGTAGCTGGGTGAGGTCTTCTGGTAGGAAGTCTGCAGTCAGGGGGTTAACCATTGCCTTTTAAGCTTGGAACAAGTATCAGTTAATTATTAAAAGTGGTGGGCACCGCTAACTGGTAATCCACTAACTAAAAAGTTAAATTCACTAATGATAAACTGATAAAGAATTTAGTGGAAGCTAATGCTAACTGCTATCCACTAATTATTTTATGTGGATTTAGCTTCGGTTTAGTATTTAGGCTTTAAAACCCTTAAATACAGACCTAGTGACTGAAATTTCTATATGTTGGAGCTTAGGCATAGAGCTTCCCAGAAAGTTATAGCATGCCAAAATCAGATGATGATAAAGGTGTACAATTAAATTCAACATACACTTACTTATGTCTTGTATATCAACTTGCAATAGCAGTGCAGAAAGACAAAATCTGATAAGGTATTTGGTGACACACTGTACAAGACTGCTCCCCCACACAGCAGGGGATAGTGGACCAATTTAGATATATAACTGTATCGGACAAGAACAAACCTGTGTGATTTTTTAGTAGACTTAAAGTTAGCGGAGGAGGAACTACAATTAGAAGAAGCTAATATAATTGGTCCGCTAACTGTTTCCAAAGTCAACGGAAGCGCTAAGCAGCTAACGGAAAAATTGACCACTAAATAGCGGTTCGCGGATTAGCGGAACCGTGCCAACCACTGACTATTACTATGAAACAGGAAGACCCAAACAGGCAGCAACAGTAGAGTAAGGAGAAGGATGAAAAGAAAGACAGGAGGAGGCTTAGTTTTATAAGTACGGGATGGGAGATGCTGGCCCTCAGGGAGTATTTAGGACCGAAAGAGACAACTACCTCCCGACCCAAGACCAATACCAAGATGACCTTTAACCTTACGAAACCTCACCCCGACCTCTTCCGTCTCCATCCCAAACGCTCACAGGTGGACGAGAGGACGCGGAAGAAACTGTACGAGCTTAGGACGACGTGGAACGAGGTATTTGCCAAGTCGAAGCTGTATGGCCTAGACGTGAAGGTCCAGGCCATTGATCCCGCCTGGCCGCTGCCCGTGGTTCAGCCCTCTTCCATCGGCGGCGCGCAGCCAACCGCCTCCAAGCATAACATCCACATCAACCCAAACATCATCAAGGTAAGAATTGCATGGGGTGAGCTCGGCAGAGGGGGGCTTTTTTTTATTTTTGTTTCATTTAGCAAATTTTTATTTTATTTTATTTATTAATTTTTTTTTTTTTTTATCCTTAGTGGGGTTCAAAGGAGGGTTGGGTAGGCTATTAAGGGTTGAGAGAGAGGTTCAAGCAGGTCATTAGAGGATTGAAACATAGGGTAGGTTAGGATATATAGAATTGGAACCACTACTACTACTACTACTACTACAACTCTAGCTCATCCCTATAGTGTCCAAATCCCTTATGCAAGAGCTAACCAGCATCCTCATTCTTTCATCCCTTCACGACTACTACTACTACTACTACTACTACTACTACTACTACTACTACTTCCCAACACACACACACACCTTTTCTTCCTCCTTCCATCGGGGGCTTCGTGGTGCAGTGGTTAGCACACTCAGCTCACAACTGAGAGAGCATGTTTTCGATTTCCGGGCAGAGTGGAAAAATTTGGGCGGCTTTTCCGATACCCTACGCCCCTGTCCACCCAGCAGTGAATGGGTACCAGGTATTAATCAGGGGTTGTGTCCCGTCTCGTGGGATCTGTTCCCTTCTATAATTCCTTCCCCTTCTGTCTCCGGCATATGACCACAGGTGTTGCGCCGACTAAACAAAACTTTACAACTTTTCCCTCCCTCCCTCCCTTAAAGCCCACATGTCTCCACCCTTCTCTCCCTCAGCCCGGTGGAGTAAAGACTAGCACTCTCTCCACATCCTCCACCCAGAAGAACCAGAAGGATATGGAGATTCTCAAGCTGAAGAGGGAGGAGGAACTGCTCTCGCTGGAACGCAAGAAACTGATGCTTGAGAAAAAGAAAATACTACTGCAGCAGGTGAGAGAGAGAGAGGGAGAGAGAGGGAGAGGGAGAGGGAGAGGGTGTTTGAAAGAGTGAAAATGAGAGAGTTTTGATTTAGTAAGTAGAAATGTGTGAGAGAGAGAGAGGGAGAGGGTGTTTGAAAGAGCGAGAATGAGATAGTTTTGATTTAGTACGTAAGTAGAAATATGTGTGTGAGAGAGAGAGAGGGTGTTTGAAAGAGCGAGAATGAGATAGTTTTGATTTAGTAAGTAAAAATGTGAGAGAGAGAGAGAGAGTAAAAGAAAAATATGTATAGCAAAAAGAAGATATGAAAAAAAGAGAGAAAGAGAAAAAGAAAATATTTAACAAGATACCCACATAACAAAATCAATATACTTAAGTTAACCTCACAACTCTAACATTTTCTTTCTCTATTCCACTTCTATAACAAACAAAAATCACTTCTGTCATTCACAAAACCACAAACAAAATCAAAATACTTAAGTTAACCTCACAACTCTAACATTTTCTTCCTCTATTCCATCTCCATAACAAACAAAAATCACTTCTGTCATTCACAAAACCACAAAAAAATCAAAATACTTAAGTTAACCTCACAACTCTAACATTTTCTTCCTCTATTCCATCTCCATAACAAACAAAAATCACTTCTGTCGATCACAAAACCACAAACAAAATCAATTACGAGCGAAAGAAATTGGATTAAAAATGATTCGGTCTCGCCTCGTCCAACATCAGCTTGTTTATTTACGTTTCCCTGTTTTCTTCGCCACCAGCAGAGTCGACACGGAAAGCCGGAGGTGGAGGGGGACAAGTCTGCATCCCCTGTCGTAAGTTGTCCGCCTGTCGTCCATATCCGTCCCTCTGTCTGTCTATTCCGTCAAATTTCCGCTTCATGTCCTGTGAGACTTGTTAAATAATTCTCTACTTGTGTGATGTCTGATTGAATATCCTTTTTTTCTTTTTTATTATTTTTTTAACTTTTTGTCTTGTCCGTCTGTCTGTCTGTCTCTCAGTATCGTCAAATTTCCAGTGTTTTGTCTAAGTCAATATTCTTTTTAACTTTCTTTTATTAATATTTTAACTCTGTCTTGTCTGTGTCTGTCTGTATCAATGTCTCTGCTCATGTCTCTCTGTTTATCTATGTCTAAAGCAACCTCTCTGTTTTTCCTCTCCCTTTCTCTCATGTATATTATTTTGTGTATGTGTGTGTATGTATGAGAGAGACTTTATTCATGTGTGTGTGTGTGTGTGTGTGTTTATGTGTATGTGTGTGCCTGCGTTGCTTCCCTAAGTCTGTTTCCGCCACAGTGTTATGCCGCTGTTATGTTCTGCTGGTGCGAAAAGTCCTTATATGCCCTTTTTATTCAGTGCTTGGGTATAGAGCATGCCTGCCCCCTCCTACAGCCTCGCTATACATGACGTTCTGCTCTCATCTCTATGCTGTCCAAATCCCTTATGCAAGAGTTAACCAATATCTTCACTCTCTCATCCCTTTACGATTTTCTACTCTAGCTCATCCCTATACTGTCCAAATCCCTTATGCATGAGTTAACCAGCATCTTCATTCCTTTAACCTTGCATGAGTTTCTATTCTTGCTCATCCCTATGCTGTCCAAATCCCTCATGCAAGAGTTTACCAGCATCTTCATTCTTTCTATTCTTGCTCATCCCTATGCTGTCCAAATCCCTCATGCAAGAGTTTACCAGCATCCTCATTCTTTCATCCCTATACAACTTTCTACTCTAGCTCATCCCTATACTGTCCAAATCCCTCATGCAAGAGTTTACCAGCATCTTCACTTTTTCATCCCTCTACGACATTCTACTTTCTCATTCCTATACTGTCCAAATCCCTCATGCAAGAGTTAACCAGCATCCTCATTCTTTCATCCCTATACAACTTTCTACTCTAGCTCATCCCTATACTGTCCAAATCCATTATACATTAAGAGGCTTGGATTCCCTTTGCAACAATATTACTAGCTTGTTAATAGTGTTGTTGGGTTGTCTGTCTTGCCATCATTGTCATCATCAGCCAGTTCATCATATTTTTTTATAGGAATAGAACAGTTTCCCTTTTTTTCTTGGTTTTTATTTATCCATCCTCTTTGTTATTGTTGTCATTTTTCATGTATTTATTTCTCCTCTATACAGGGTGGCCCAATATTCCTGAACCATAGGGATTGCATATTGATTAGTAGAAGTCACATTCCTCTATGGTGCGGGATTTTTGGGCTACCCTGTATATTGTTCTTCATTCTTGTTATCATTAATTTCATAACTGTTCATATTTTTTCTTATCTTCTATTTTCTTTCTTTGTTTTCTTCATTTTTATTTTTGTTAACCTTTATTTTCATTGTCTTGTATTTCTTTCTCTTCTGTGTATTGTTCTTCATTCTTGTTATCATTAATTTCATAACTGTTATTCATATTTTTTCTTATCTTCTATTTTCTTTGTTTTCTTCATTTTTATTTTTGTTAACCTTTATTTTCATTGTCTTGTATTTCTTTCTCTTCTGTGTATTGTTCTTCATTCTTGTTATCATTAATTTCATAACTGTTATTCATATTTTTTCTTATCTTCTATTTTCTTTGTTTTCTTCATTTTTATTTTTGTTTACCTTTATTTTCATTGTCTTGTATTTCTTTCTCTTCTGTGTATTGTTCTTCATTCTTGTTATCATTAATTTCATAACTGTTATTCATATTTTTTCTTCTATTTTCTTTCTTTGTTTTCTTCATTTTTATTTTTTTTAACCTTTATTTTCATTGTCTTGTATTTCTTTCTCTTCTGTGAATTGTTCTTCATTCTTGTTATCATTAATTTCATAACTGTTCATATTTTTTCTTATTTTCTATTTTCTTTCTCTGTTTTCTTTATTTTTATTTACTTAACCTTCATTTTCATTCATTTCATCTGCATTTTCATCACCTTCATTTTCCTCCTCTTCTTTTTAATCCACACTTTCACCTCATCATCCATCTTCTATCCATATCCTAACCTAACCTCACATCCACTCTTTAATCCCCAACTCCATCCATTTCAACCCTACATCCACGCCTCATCCACTTTCAACATCCAAGAGCAACCATAACCGTACTGACCAAGGGCTGTGGGTGTCACTCTACGGCAAACTCCCTTCTCGTCAAACCCTTCTGTTCCTTCCTGGCACGATGGTTTGGTGTGGTTTGGCGAGGCTTGGCGACTGTGTGCTTGGAATGGTTAACCTAGCACTGGTCTTGTGTGTGTGTGGGAGGATTGGGGCTGATGCTGTGTGTGAGAGAGAGTGTGTGTGTGTGTGTGTGAGAGAGATAGAGTATGTGTGTGTGTGTACAAGAGAGAGAGTGTGTGTGTGTGTGTACGAGAGAAAGAAGGTCAACTATTTTAAAGTGTTCGAGTGTAATCAATTTTCAGACTCAAATATACATACCATTTTATTTATTAGTGTGTGTGTGTGTGTGTTTGTGTGTGAATCAGTGAATGTATGTGTTTGTGTGTGTGTGTGTGCGTCTTTATTTTTCAGTATATATATATGTGTGTGTGTGTGTGAACCAATGTATGTGTATGTATGTATGTGTGTGTGTGCTTGGCTGTCGTTGATTTTCATGTGTGTGTGTGTGTGTGTGTGTGTGTGTGTGTGAACTTATGAATGAATGTGTGTGTGTGTGTATCTTTTTCAATGTGTGTGTGTGTGTGTGTGTGTGTGTGTGTGGCACTAACCCGGCCCTCCCCAACCCCTTGACAGAGTGGAGACCCGAGCATATCCAGCGAGCGTCGGTCACAGTTCCTCCGCACGTACAAGATTAAGAAAAAGGCCCAGGGAGAGGAAGAGCCAAAGGTCCTTGTCCGAGTGTGTTTATTTATGTTTCTTGCGCACTCACACACACACACACACAAACACACACACAGAAGTAAACACACACTCTTGCCCTTCGATGTTCAAGAAATCATAACACACACACACACACACAGACATTAACAGACTCTTTTGCCCTTCGATGTTCAAGAAATCATCACACACGCACACACACACACACACTGACGTAAACACACAATTTTTTGCTCTTCGATGTTCAAGAAATCATAACACACACACACACACACACACACAGACGTACACACACACTCTTTTGCCCTTCGATGTTCAAGAAATCATAACACACACACACACACACACACACACACACACACACACACACACATTCTAACACAGCTACATGTCCCTTATACTAACCTATATCATTTTGTCTATATGGTGACCTCTGGCAATGTGCTTAACCTTGGCCTAACATATGGGTGTATCGCAGCAACATAGCAACATGGCAACCCTTCCTATGTGTATGTGGGTGTAGAGGGTGGATGTATGGGTGTGAGAGAGACACAGTAGCCTAAGATGTGGGGGTTGGAATGTATGCGTTGGGAAAGGTCTTGCGATGTTTAGGAAGTCATGGATGTTTGCTGTTATCTCTATGTAATCTACTATCCCATTATCCTGTTTCCATATGCAAGATTCCACTTTCGATCTCGCTCTCTCATTTTTGCGATATCAGGGAAGGCTTGCATAATGATCTCTATATGTCTCTATGTAATCTTTATCCCACTATCCTCTTTCTATATCCAAGAGTTCCCTTTCGATCTCAGTCTCTCATTGTTATATTTCCCAACCTGACTGTTCTTGTGATATCAGGGAAGACTTGGATATGATCTCTCTGTCTCTACCTCAATGTACTGTCCCACTATCCTGTTTCCATATCCAAGAGTTCCCTTTCAATCTCGCTCTCTCATTGTTATATTTCCCAACCTGACTGTTCTTGCTATCTGAAAAGGCTTGTATATGATCTCTCTGTCTCTGCAATCTACTATCCCATTATCCTCTTTCCATATGCAAGATTTCCCTTTCGATCTCGCACTCTCATTTTTACGATATCAAACTTAACCAATCTTGTGACATCTAGGCAAGTTATATATGTGCACTAAGTCTCCATCCACAAGTTCCCTGATATCATTCCTGAACCCACATCTTCTACATCAATTTCTATCATATATATCTGGGTGTTGACGTATGTGTGTATTTATGGAGACTAATCAATTGCTCTATCTAATCTTACATCACTGTTTAATTATTTCTAAAACCCACATCATTACCACCTCTCTCATCATTCTGTGTGTGTATATATATGTGTGTGTGTGTGTGTGTGTGTGTAAGTATGTAAGGACACTAATCAATCACTATATAATCTTACATCACTGTTTAATTATTTCTAAAACCCACATCATTACCTCCTCTCTCATCATTCTGTGTGTGTATATATGTGTGTGTGTGTGTGTGTGTGTGTGTGTGTAAGTATGTAAGGACACTAATCAATCACTATATAATCTTACATCACTGTTTAATTATTTCTAAAACCCACATCATTACCTTCTCTCTCATCATTCTGTGTGTGTATATATATGTGTGTGTGTGTGTGTGTGTGTGTGTGATCATTCTGTGTGTGTATATATATATGTGTGTGTGTGTGTGTGTGTGTGTCTGCATGTGCTTGTAATGGCTTAAGTACTAGACTATTTACCACTATTAATACCTGCATGTTTTTCGTAAGTGTCGATATCTAAGTGTCGATACGCGCCTGTTGCTTGTAGTGTAAGTATGTGTAGTGTGTCGGTATGTGTCTTTCTTCTGTGGTGTTTGTCTTGCATGTGTCTTGTTCCCTGTGTCTTAATCTACCTTTAAGAAATCATGTGTTAGTCTTTTTTTTTATTCCACATTGGCGGTTCATATATAGCATTTAAGAATCATCCATGTTCTTAAGTTCATATCTAGCATTTAAGAATCATCCATGTTCTTTCATACCTAGCATTTAAGAATCATCCATGTTCTTAAGTTCATATCTGGCATTTAAGAATCATCCATGTTCTTAAGTTCATATCCAGCATTTAAGAATCATCCATGTTCTCAAGTTCATATCCAGCATTTAAGAATCATCCATGTTTTTAAGTTCATATCTAGCATTTAAGAATCATCCATGTTCTCAAGTTCATATCCAGCATTTAAGAATCATCCATGTCCTTCAGTTCATATCTAGCATTTAAGAATCATCCATGTTCTCAAGTTCATATCCAGCATTTAAGAATCATCCATGCTACTTTCATTCCACTACAGTCACGTTTATAAGTGTTTGAACCTCCTCTCACTCCCATTCATGTGTTCCAATAGTTTAACACATATATGAAGTCCATTTGGGTGGGGTTGGAGCCTTCACAGTGTTGCCACAAATGAGAGTTTTAGAGAAGAAGCATTATGTCAAAGGAGTTCACTTATGATCACTCTAATAATATAACACAGAAATAGGCACAATTTTCAACACAACTGGGTGGGTGTGAGTCAAAGCAATCCCATAACTTGCAGAGAAACAAAGAAAAGATCGATTACCTGGAACACAAAGAGCTTGGAACACATCATGACTGGGACAGGACCAAAACAAAACACACATTAGTCCTGCAACACTCAGTAGAAACACCAGAACTTGCAGAGAAACAAAGAAAAGATCGATTACCTGGAACACAAAGAGCTTGGAACACATCATGACTGGGACAGGACCAAAACAAAACACATTAACCCTGCAACACTTAACAGAAACACCAGAACTTGCAGAGAAACAAAGAAAAGATCGTTTACCTGGAACACAATGAGCTTGGAACACATCATGACTGGGACAGGACCAAAACAAAACACACATTAACCCTGCAACACTTAACAGGAACACCAGAACTTGCTGAGAAAAATAAAACAACACAAAAACCACAATTAACTGGAACACAAATACCCGGAAACACACCAGAACCTCGACACTCGCAATTCGAAACGCAACACAAACCCCAAAACTCTCAAAACAAAAGAAACACAGATTAACTTCAACACACACAGCTAAAAACACACCAGAAGTTTGACACTCACAATACAGAACGCAAAACAAACCCCAAAACTCGCATCAAAACAAAAGAAACGCAGATTAACCTCAACACACACAGCTCAAAACACACCTGAAACTTTAATAGCCACAAAAACAAACACACACTCACACTAGGTAAATACACAAGTGGCAATTATTTTAAACACACAACAGCAAAAAATTAGGAACAAAACACACACACACGCTCATCACCCTAAACCAACACTAACCTAACCTAACCTCCTCTCCTCTCTAGGGCCCAAACATTCACCTGGACCCACGGCGAGTGCACCAAGTTCTTCCGCTGGTGACTGCTGCCCCCCCCTCCCCCCTCACGCCTTCCGACACAAGATCGCGAGGTGGGGAGGCCATATCCCGCGACCCCAGGCTAGCACAGGACAACCGAGCAGCGGGGGAGGCATCGCGTGACCCTAGGCTAAACACTGAGGGCTTCCGCGCCGACCCCAGGCTGGCCTCACATACCCCAGAGGTCGCACCGAAGGCATCCCGTGACCCTAGGCTAGCCGGTAAGGAGGCGAAGGATAAGGAGAAGAAGGAGGAGAGGAAGGAGAAGGAGAAGAAGAAGGAACATCATCGGAGTTCGTCAAAGAAGGACTTCTCGACGTCCTCCCGAGACTCCAAAAAGAAGAAGGAGACCAGTAGCAAATCCTCAAAATCCCCTTCCTCCTCCTCCTCTTCCTCCTCCTCTTCCACAAACAAGTCCACACACCATGAAAAAGATACCACCACATCCACTATCATCACCACCACCACCACAGCCACTCCCACCATCGCCACCACCACCTCCGTATCCACATCCAAAGCCTTCCGGAAGTCGTCAACGCCGGAGGTCTCGGAGGGCCCGGCGACGTTCAAGAGTGACCGCAGGAGTCGACAGCGCACGTACAAGAAGCGAGAGGAGAGCCCCGAGGACCTGCCGGAACCCCAGGCCGCCAAGAGGAGCCGGGTCGAGATCACGTCAGACTCGGATAGCGACCATTACGACGCGAATAGGCCGAGTCCCGCGTTGTACAATAAGACTGGTGAGTATGAGAGGCGATCGGTCTGGGGCGGGGCGATGGGGCGGGTATGGGGTGCCCTGCTCCTCCCCGCCGCCAGCCGCCTCTGCCCTGGCCCAGCCGCCGCGCCCACTGTGTGCCGCGCCGCGATTGGTGCATCCGCCTGGGTAGAATTTTCACACATTTTTAATTCCATGCGAATATTCCTGTTTTCCGGTTCATGATGCAGCTATTTTTTGTGTTCAGGGACCGATGCTATTTCCTAGTCACCAGTATACTCCTATTTTCCTATACTGCCGTTCCTTGCTGGTCAATATTTTTCTACTTGAAGTATTTATATTTTTCTACTGACTCATGTTTTGTGGATGTAATGACCAGTGTGAGAGAGAGAGAGTGAGAGCTACATTGGGTGATAGGGAAAACATGATCTATTTTTCTACTGCACTAAATGTTGTGTACACCAATGTTGAAATAAACCCCCACCTCTGATAGCTTTGTTATTGGCACTGTTGGTCCGCTGCACTGGGGCTGAGCAAGGCGGCGGGACAGTGAGCCACCAACCAGTCATATTATTCTTGTTCCTTAACCACGAGGATGCCGGACATATTAAGCCTTGAGAGTGACACAGGGTAGGCAGCTTGAGACACTCCCATACCAGCCGTCAGCCATGTCCTTGAGTCTGGGCATGATGGGGCTCTGTTTTGAGTGAGAGGTTAGGCAGAACGAGACACAATCACCAGCTCTTTTTAGTCTCGGAAATGCAGAACAGGACTTGATACAGATGTTCCCAGTGGTATAGATTAGGCAGGACTTGAATTACCATTGCCAGCAACTCTTATTTTGTTTTGCTATCAGAAAACGGTACAAGAAAAACAGCTGTGAGTTTCGGAAATGCAAAATAGGACTCGATACAGATGTTCCCAGTGGTATAGATCAGGCAGGACTTGAATTACAATCGCCAGCAACTCTTATTTTGTCTCGGTATCGGAAAACGGTACAAGAAAAACAGCTGTGAGTTTCGGAAATGCAAAATAGGACTCGATACAGATGTTCCCAGTGGTATAGATCAGGCAGGACTTGAATTACCATTGCCAGACATTCTCATTTTGTTTTGCTATCGGAAAACGGTACAAGAAAAACAGCTGTGAGTCTTGGAAATGCAAAATAGGACTCGATACAGATGTTCCCAGTGGTATAGATCAGGCAGGACTTGAATTACCATTGCCAGACATTCTCATTTTGTTTCTCTATCGGAAAACGGTACTAGAAAAACAGCTGTGAGTCTCGGAAATGCAAAATAGGACTCGATACAGATGTTCCCAGTGGTATAGATTAGGCAGGACAAGAGTCTTCATTGCCAGCAACTCTCATTTTGTCTCGGTATCGGAAAACAGTACAAGTAAATCAGCTGTGAGTGACATAGATTAGGCAGGAACGCTTGACATCACCAGGCATCTGTTATCTAGTCCAATGGAAAACAGAGAACGGGAGAACTTATTGTCAGTGATACAGGTTAGGCAGGAACTACAGACCACCACCAACTCTTGTTCTCTACTCTAGCCAGTGGAAAACAGTAGAGAACAAGTTACCAGTGATAGAGGTTAGGCAGGGAGAGAGACAACATGTACGAACGGAAAACGGAACTCCAGGACACAACCCCAGTGATATAAGATAGGCAGGGTGGCGAGAGGTGGGCCCTTGGAGCAGTGCATCTTGGGGTGGTCGCTGGGCACTGGCGGATGTTTCGTGCCCTCACCAGCTGTGTAAGAAGACGGAACAAGCCCTTGAAGTCGCCCATGAACGAGTCTAGCAGCTGTTGATGTGATGTGAGATGCTGAACAAGATGGAAATGAACTTGAGAATGGAGATTGGAACAGCCCTGAGAGCGTGCGTGTGTGTGTGTGATAGAGACTCACTTTCACTAACGATGCAGAAATATATTGCTTACGTAAACGATGCTGGATTTGTATTGATTTCAGGAACGACGGACACTATGTACAGCTTTCGTCAATGGTGGAAAATTTATGTTGATTTCAGAGACGAGGTTGAAAATTTTTGTTGCTTTTCAGAAACGACCGAGACTTTAAACTGCTTTCGGAAATGACGCAGAATTTGTATCACTTTCATAAACGTTAGAAAATCCATTACATTGCATTCATAAACGACGGTATTTACTCCTATCCTTATCCTGTATGTTATGTTTTACCGAGGATAGGAATGCAGGAAGGTGTGTGTATTTATATATGCTCATTATGAAGATTTTGAATGACTTGCCGATATTTTTCTATTTTACTATTCACATTGTTAGCCAAGAATGTGCATGCTGGTGTTTGTCTATGTATTATGTGTTGCAGAAGTTGTTTGTCAAGGGTATAGTTATTGCACTTAAAGACAGACATAATAGCTAGTTTAAATTATTCAGAGTAAGTGTTTTCGTATATTTCAGATGATTGTTATGTCTTAAGTTATTGCATTTAAAGACATATCATTGCTAGGCTAAGTTGTTCAAAGCTATTTATATTTTTTTAAACTATTTTCGAGTCTAGGTTTAAATTATTCAGAGTAAGTGTTTTTCTATATTTCAGATGATTGTTATGTCTAAGTTATTGCATTTAAAGACATATCATTGCCTGGCTAAGTGGTTCAAAGCTATTTATATTTTTTTAAACTATTTTCGAGTCTAGGTTTAAATTATTCAGAGTAAGTGTTTTTCTATATTTCAGATGATTGTTATGTCTAAGTTATTGCATTTAAAGACATATCATTGCCAGGCTAAGTTGTTCAAACCTATTTATATTTTTTTAAACTATTTTCGAGTCAAGATTGTTCGTCAAATCAGTTTTTACAAGTTAAAGACTAACAATTGCAAGTGAAAGTTTGTTTGAATATTTTGAAAGCATATTTCTTCATCAATTTTGTCGTCCAATCAACTTCTATATGTTTTAGACGGACCATAATCGCTGGTCTAAATTGTTTGAAGTGTTGTTTTTATTTTGAGAGTACATTTTTGAGTCAAAGTTCTTCGCCAGATCAATTTCTACTTGTTAAAGACAGACCGTAATTCTGTGTTAAGTTGTTCAAAGTCATTTATATTTTTAAACAATGTTGTCTACTCAAGGTTGTTCGCTAAATCAATTTATATACATCTAAGACACACATACTTGTTAGTGGAAGTTGTTCATTGTGTTTCCCATATTCTGAGAGTACATTTCCGAGTCAAGGTTGTTCGGCAAATCAATTTTTATACACCTAAGACACAGTTATCACGTGTTCCAGCTGTCCTCGAGAGTTATAACCTTCTAGTCAAACAGATGAATTTTGTGCACCAAAGTAAAGTCTCATATCAGTGTTAAAATTGTTATATACAGATCCATTTTAACGCTCCTGTGTGCTTGGGTTAATGTATTCCTTCTACTGATACGGCATGGTGGAAAATACACGCCAGACGCAGATACCACCACCTAAACTGACGTATCCACTCTTAACCCGGTAGCAGCGACGGGCGAAATTTTTGCCATGATATAAACCCCCCCAAAAAATAGATGTTGCATAAACTGATCACAAATGCGTTGATATGTATTATGAAATGGCTTGCGTTAGTGATGATTTTTTTTCTTATTTTTCTCGCTTAGAGGGACCATTAAGAAACACAATCCCCGCAGCTACCAGGTTAAGGGGCGCCCCGTTCACACACTGCCGTCTCTAGGCCATGACAACCCAGCGATTAACCCCCCTTCAAACTGTGTCAACCCAGCACCCAGTGATCATTTCCACCCCTCTTCCGACCATGTTAAAATTACATCCACAAGACCTCATGTACGCTGGGTTGCCGTGGTCTAGGGTCGGCGCAGCGTGATCGGGGGCTTACCGTGATGTGGTACTAGTCTTGTGTTATGAGTTCTGTTGACGGCTGAGAGAGAGGGAGAGATTGGCGGACTGAGTTGACGTGTATTGGAAAATTGAAAATGGAATGAGGAAAAGAGAGAATGAGTTAAGGTTGGGACGTAATGAATTGTGAGGAATCGGAACTAGTCAAGAATTGGATGTCACGTAAAGTCGTATAAGGAATTAGTAATGAATGAAGATGGTGGAAGAAATTAGAGGAACTATATTAAGTCGAGAATGGGATATTGATAAGACGTTTGAGGAATAATGGAGAAAATAAGTTAAAATTTGGATGGAACACAAATTTGATATGAAAAATAGCAGAAAGAAAATATCGAGAATTTGCCGTGATAATAAAAACGAGATGAAATAGATAAATAATTAAAAGATGGGATTTTGATAAGTGGATGAATTTGATGTGAAAAATGAAAGAAAACATTGAGAATTTGCCGTATTAATAAAAATGAGAGAAAATATAGAGAAATAATTAAAAGATGGGATTCAAATCAGTGGTTGAATTTGATGTGAAAAATAAAGAAAACATTGAGAATTTGCCTTATTAATAAAAACGAGATAAAATGCAGAGAAATAATTAAAAGATGGGATTTTGATAAGTGGATGAATTTGATGTGAAAAATAAAGAAAACATTGAGAATTTGCCTTATTAATAAAAACGAGAGAAAATATAGAGAAATAATTAATAGATGGGATTCAAATAAGTGGTTGAATTTGACGTGAAAATTAAAGAAAACATCCAAAATTTGCCGTAATAATAAAAATAAGAGAAAGAAATCTTCGAGAATTTACCGTAATAATAAAATCGAGATAAAACCCAGAGAAATAATTAAAAGACGGGATTTTGATAAGTCGTTCTAACAAGCGAAATAAAACTTAATGACTGGGCTTAATTAAATGCTTTGAAGTATAAGAAGAATAAGCAACAAATGGTATAATAAAATGTCAAATAAAATTAATGATAAGACAAAAATAATCAGTGTTCTAATCAGCGAAATAAAATGTTAAGGATTGGGGTGTAATTAAGTGCTTTAAGGAACAAGAAAATTAAGTACAGAACAGCATAATAAAGCGTACTAAATAAGTTCAATAATGACCCAAATAATCAGTGTTCTAATAAGTGAAATAAAAAGTTAAGGATTGGGGTGTAATTAAGTGCTTTAAGGAACAAGAAAATTAAGTACAGAACAGCATAATAAACCGTACTAAATAAGTTAAATAATGACCCAAATAATCAATGTTCTAATAAGCAAAATAAAATGTTAATCAGTATTCTAATCAGCAAAATAAATAGTTAGTGATTGGGGTGTAATTCAGTGCTTTAAGGAACAAGAAAAATAACTACAGAACAGGATAATTAAGTGTAATTAATAAGTTCAATAATGACCCAAATAATCAGTGTCGTACCAAGCGCGTGTCATTGCCGGAAAACTTAAAGCGATGCCGAACGGAAGTGAGATCGTAAGTGTGTGTCTCGGGTGTTTACGTCGATGTTTGTGTACGCGGAAATATGTCACTATACACCACACACTACACTGTACATGACCTGACTACCTGGTGTGTGTGTGTGTGTGTGTGTGTGGGAATAGAGAACAAGTTAGCATCCAGTTCGTACAATTCTCAGCATCGGAAAGTCAGGTTGAGGAGTGAGACAATGTGTGTATGTGCGTGTGTGTGTGTGTGTGTGTGGGAATAGAGAACAGTTAGCATCCAGTTCAGATTCTCAGCATCGGAAAGTCAGGTTGAGGAGTGAGACAATGTGTGTATGTGTGTGTGTGTGTGTGTGTGTGTGTGGGAATAGAGAACAGTTAGCATCCAGTTCGTACAATTCTTAGCATTGGAAAGTCAGGTTGAGGAGTGAGACAATGTGTGTATGTGTGTGTGTGTGTGTGTGTGTGTGGGAATAGAGAACAGTTAGCATCCAGTTCGTACAATTCTTAGCATTGGAAAGTCAGGTTGAGAGGTGAGACAATGTGTGTATATATATGTATGTGTGTGGGAGTACAGAACAGTTAGCATCCAGTTCGTGCAATTCTTAGCATTGGAAAGTCAGGTTGAGAGGTGAGACAATGTGTGTATATATATGTATGTATGTGTATATGTGTGTAGGAGTACAGAACAGTTAGCATCCAGTTCCTACAGTTCTTAACATTGGAAAGTCAGGTTGAGAAGTGAGACATCTCGGCCAGTGCAGGAATGAACACTTGAGGGGCAGCTGAGGAAGGGAGGGACGGAGAGTGATAGATGTTGAAAGGTAGAAAGACAATGGAGAATGGAGAGAAAAAGGACGGAAAGTGAGGGAGAAGGAATAATTGATGACGATAGAATGGAAGGTGGAATGAGAGATTGACGATGGAAGGTCAGATGAAAGACAGACATTGAAAGTTGGAAAGAACGATAGACTCGGAAAACACACACACACACACACACACACACACACTACAACTTACGCACACAAACTCACACAGACACAAAAACACGCACACACACACACACACACACACAGCAGACCCACCAAAAGTCGCCAGAATGAGGCAAATTTTCCCGTTTCAGTCAAGAAGGTGGACTCGGGCAACCTTACCCCCCCCAGCACCACCACCACCACCACCACCAGCACAGTTGCCGACACAGACTACCGACAGTTTACCTCACCGCCCACCAAGACCGAGGGCAACCTGTCCCCACCCAAGAAGGATAGCCTCATTGACGAGTGAGTGCCGAGGATGTTCGTGTAGATTAGTGTGCCGAGATGTTCATGTGATTTTCGTGTGATGTGATTTCTTTTCCCGCAAATTTTGGCGTTGATTTTTTGTTTTCTTTGTATTTTTGTCAGTTTTTGGTTATGTTGATTTATTTTTCTTTGTTTAGTATTGAATTTTTTTGTTATTTTTTTCCGAAACATTCATTTTTATGTCTTCCTTCTAGAAATCATGAACTCAACATTCTGATAAATACATGCAAACTAACATTACATAGAAAAACTTTAAACAATCAACATTTATCTTCCTTTCTCCTCTCATCGAAACCTTTAACATTGCTTCCGCACCTTACAGCGTCCCTTCCACAGACTCTTCAACACTTTCAATAGACATAACATTAAAAAAAAACATTAACATAGAACTTGATATACAGAAACCACCATATATTTCACCTCTGTCTCTCTTAAACAAAACCTCCACCTCCTCCACCACCTCCACCTCACACCGTCCCTTCCGCAGGCTCTTCAGCAAAAAGGAGGATGTGGACTATCGACAGCTCCTACCCCAGCCTGGCATGCTCCCCACGGCGACACTCCCAGCAGCGTTCAAAATGGCAGACCAGGACGAACGCACGCCGGCCCTCGACAAACCTCACCACCCACCTCGGGAACCCCTTGCGCCCCTCAACAAGGACCCTAACCTATCCCCGCATCACCCTAAGGTTGAGCCAAGCACCCCGGTCACCCCTGCGCTGAGTGAGATCGAGCGCAGCAGAAAGTTAAGCTTCAATAGCCCCCATGCCGCATCCTGGGAAAAGTTCCGCCAGAAGAACCCGGAGTTTAAGGAGTACCAGCGGCAGGCCAGCACATCAGGTGAGGCTTGGGGGTGGGGGGGACGATGGTGTGTTTGTGTGTGCGTTTGTGTGTGGCTGCCTGTCAAGTATCAATCACCAACTGTCTTATTTTTGTGTGTTCGTGCGTGTGTTTGAGTGCGGCGTTTTGTTAAGTAGAAATCGGCGACCGTATCTTATTTTTGGTATTGGTTTTTTTATTTTTTTTATTATATATGTTAGACGAAGTGTGGATATGTGATGGTATGTTTGTGCGTTCGTTTGTGCGCGCCGTTTTGTCAAGTATAAATCACCACTTTTTATTTTTATTATTATTATTATTATTATTATTATTATTATTATTATTATTATTTTTTATATCAGAGGACTCGGCTCAAGGGCAATAGAAAGCAAAAAAAAGCCGCTCCTATACAAGATAAAAGTAAACTATTTTTGTTATTGTTTATTTTTATTTCATTATTTACGTTAGCGGAAGAACGGATATGTGACGATGTGTGTGTGTGTGTTTGTACGTGTGGTTCGGTAAAGCGCCATTCGCCATCATTATCCATTTTTTCTTCTTCATTTTTATTCCGTATATTTATTTCCGTATATTTATTTACGGCAGAGGGAGGAGAAGTGTGGCCGGAGGGTGTGTGCGTGCGTGTGTGTTTGTTCGGAGGTGAGTACCGAGGCATTTGCGGAACCGTTTCAGACACTAACAGTTACACTTGATTCACTTCCCTCCCCTGCACACCCGGCTCCCCCGTTCCCCCAACCGCCAACAAATATGTGTGTTTTGCACCTGTTGTATGGGTGCCCTGCGCATTAGTCATCCAGATCCAGACGAGCGATTTTATGTTAACTTTAGCATGAACCGACATTTCAACTTAACCAGACATACTAAACAAAACCACACCTTCCAGAGCCCGAGCGAGGATTCATGCCCATGGAGGTGGACCAAGACATGCCATTCTGCAGTGGAGCGTCCCCCCAGCCTCCACCCAACGCCCGGGGCCACCAATTCCCGGGGCGTCCCTTCGAGGAGGCCCGGAACTCCCCACACGCCATGCCCCGCGATGGACCCTGGCCCCCTTATGACGAGGAGGGCCGGCGGGGCTTTATGGGCCGGAATAAAGCAACGCAGGAGAACTTTAAGGTGTGTGTGTGTGTGTGTGTGTGTTGAAGGGAAGAGAAGGGAAGGAAAGAAAGAATGATTGAGGGAAGAAGGAGGAAAGGAAATGATACGGTGTGTGTGTGTGTGTGTGTGTGTGTTGAAGGGAAGAGAATAAACCATATATTATTATTATTATTATTATTATCATCTTCAACATCTAACACAACATTCCGAGTGACCACAACCTCATCTATGTACCCCAAAACAAAACACGCACATTCTCAAAAAACGTCAACAAACCCACTCGCTAACCTTCCCCCCTTTGTCCCGTCACCCCCATAGATGATACTGGAGCAGGCGCAGGAGCAGAGAGACCGAGGCGAGATCAGTGAAGCCCAGTATCAGCACATGGCGAACCAGCTGCGTCTTTTCACGGAGCAGGAGCAGATCAGGGAGGCGAGGGAGAGGGAGAGAATGCAACACAGACCGCACGGACCTCAGCAACAACAACCTCCCCCGCCACAACAACAACAACAACAACAACAACAGCCACAGCCTCCCCCGCCACAGCCTCCGTTTAAAGGTATGTTAGTGTGTGTGTGTGTGTGTGACCTTTTTGTTTTGTTATATCTACTGTTTTGTGTTTCCGCATAATTTGTGATCTTTTTTTTCTTCTTTTCCTTTTTTTGTTTTACTTTTGTTTATAATTTGTGACTTTTTCATCTCTTATTTATTTTGTTTTATTTTATTGTTTTTTGTGTATAATTTATGACCTTTTTCCTCCGTTTCCTCCTCCTCCTCCTTCCATCTTTCCTCCGTGCCTCCCTCCGTGCCCCGTCTGAAGTGCGGTTCCCCCCCACAGGCGCCGAGAATGACTGGGGCGGCGGACGGGGGCGGGGCATGTCTGACAACTTCCGGGGAGGTGGCCGGGGCGGCTTCATGGGCCCCGGCATGCACCAGGGACCCCGGAACATGGGGAGAGGCGGACGCTTCGACGAAGAGGAAGGTGGGGGCTGGGGCCGGGGTGGTGGGCGGGGCGGGTGGCCATGGCGGGGCGGCCGACACCCCAGGGATGAGCGCGGGGGCATGAGTGGCAATAATAACAGTGGTGGCGGGGGCGGGGGCGGGGGCGGGGGGTGGGGCCAGCGCGACGGAGGCATGCTGGAGGACGAGTGGACGGGTGAGCCTGACCTGCCCTACGTGTCGGAGGAGGCGCTCAAGGCGGCGGCGCGGGAGGCTGAGACGCGGACCATCGAGATCGACGGCGTGCCTCGGGAGATCCGGACGTACGGCGAGACGGCGGTGATCCTGCTGGACTGGAACGACCCGCGCATCCTGACCTTTGGCGACGGCCACTGCAACATTGTGTTTGACGGGGGCAAGTTCATGCTGCCCATGCGCCTCGGGGAGGACTACAAGGAGTTCACCATCGACGGGGAGACCCACCGTGTCAAGCTGGGCGTGCCCACGCAGGAGCTGATGCTGGACGGCCGCGGCTACCAGTGCTTCTTCGGCGGCAAGCCCATCACTGTGCACCTGGCGGGCCAGCCGCGCACCGTGTGCCTGGACGGCAAGCCGCCCACCGTCAACATCGGGCCGGTCACCAACACAGAGTTCGTGGCGGGCAAGGTTCAGCTGGTGATCCACGCGCGCAAGGTGGTCAACCTGTTCCTGGACGCCAAGCCGCAGCGCTTCAACATTGACGGCAAGCCCTTCGTGCTGCAGTTCACGGACGGGCTGCGCGCCGTCACCATCAACAACGTGCGCTTCCCCGTGGAGTTCGGCGGCCTGCCCATCAGCATCAGCGTGCGGGGCTTCCGACGCTTCCTGCGCTTCACCTCCCTGCCGCAGGGCGTGCTGCCCGGCAAGGTGCTCATCCGCGGCATGGAGACGGAGGCGCAGAAGAAGGCCGGCCTGCCGCCACAGCCACCACCCGGAGCAGACAAGTTCCTGCCTGACAGCCAGAGCCGTGGCTCCCCGGCGCTGGACATGGCCCGCAAGCCACCCTTCAACCCCATGGAGAAGCCCCCAGTACCGCCCCACCTGCCCGTGGGCCTGGGCCAGCCCGGGGAGGGGGTGTTTGGCATGCACCAGGGCCCCGTGCCCCACATGGGCCCCAACGCCCCATGCCCCGTCATGCCAGTGCCCCCTCAGCACCCCCACCCCATGCCCTCAGGCCCCATGCCCTCAGGCCCCATGCCTCCCCAGGGCCCCCCCCAGATCCCCACCTCCCTGCCCCAGCTGGCCCAGCAGCTGGCGCCGGCCATCGTGGCCTCGCAGGGCGGGCCGCTGCCACTCCCCGGCGTGGCGGTGCCCACCCTGGCCCAGCCCGTGGTGCCGCTGGCCGTGCCCGGCGCCTACATGACCACGCAGATCGCTGCCACCACCTTCAAGCCCTCGCAGCCCAAGCCGCTGGACCTGTCCGCCCTGCTGGAGAACCTGACGCGCACCGGCCTCATCACCACCAAGCCGCTGGCCGCCGCCAAGAGCCGCCGCGACAAGGACGAGGCCGACAAGAAGAAGGAGGAGGAGGCGCAGCGCGAGAAGGACGAGCTCATCCCCTTCGAGGCAATGTTCACCTCGGAGAACCTGCGCAGGTAACACCCACGGCACCGTATCTTGGCACCTTGAAACACACTTAATGCACTTTACTCACCATCATGCAGGCAGTCTCTATACTCCTTACAGAGACGTAGATTCAAACAGTTTCTAGTCTTATTTTCTAACATTCACACTTTTTGCTATATGTTAACCCAGTCACTCCTAACCCCCTCAGGCGCCGCGGGTGGCTGATCGAGTACCTGTACCGTGGGATGCAGTGCTCATCCTGCGGGCTGCGTTACCCCCCCGAGCAGACCCTGCAGTACTCGCACCACCTGGACTGGCACTTCCGGCAGAACAAGAAGCAGCAGGAGTCCACCAAGAAGGCAAACATCCGCAAGTTCTATTTCTCCGTCCAGGACTGGCTGCAGTACGAGGAGATTGAAGACGTGGAGGAGAGAGGTGAGCGGGGAGACTTTGTATTTGTCTGCCATATAAAAGTTAGACAGTTATTACATGCTTTAGAGAGTTATTAAGGGAAAATGAAGAATGAGAGGTGAGAGGGGAGACTTATGTATTTGTCCTCATATAAAAGTTAGACAGTTCACACGTCCGCTGCGATTGTTTGAGGACTATAAAATTGACAGGACTTAACACACACACACTCCATTCTGTCTATCAATTCCCAGCATGTTTTTTGACCCTAGAATGAACAGAACTTGACCCCCCCCCCCCCTTCTTCCAGTTCCCAGCATGTTCGAGACCGAGGGCATGGAGGGCGCAATGGAGGCAGAGGACACGGAGGAGCCCAGCGTCGCCGTATCCTCGGACACGGCACTTGGCATCTGCCCAGCTTGCCACGACACCTTTTCGCAGTTCTTCCACCAGGAGACGGAGGAGTGGAGATACCATAATGCCATACAAGTGGAGGGCATCAACTACCACCCAGCGTGCCATCAGGACTTGTTGAGGGTTAGTTTTGGCGTGTGTATGTGTGTGTGTGTGTGTGTGTGTGTGGGTGAGGAGGGGGGAGGGAGGGGGTAGAGGGATGTGTGTGGGTGTGGTTGAGGAGGGGGAGGTAGGGGGTAGAGGGATGTGTGTGGGTGTGGTTGAGGAGGGGGAGGTAGGGGGTAGAGGGATGTGTGTGGGTGTGGTTGAGGAGGGGGAGTTAGGGGGTAGAGGGATGTGCATGTGTGTGTGTGTGTGTGTTAAGTTTGAAAAGGTTGAATGAAAATTGTCTAATGTTGCTTGTATTGGCTATTCTGTCTTGTGTGTGTGTGTGTGTGTGTGTGTGTGTGAGAACGTATGTGTGTGTGTGTGTATGTTTATGTGTGAGAACGCATGTGTGTGTGTGTGAGAGAACGTGTGTGTGTGTGTGTGTCCGAATGTTAATGTGTGTGTGTGTGTGTGTGTGTGTGTGTGTGTGTGTGTGTGTGTGTGTGTGTGTGTGTGTGTCTCATTCTTCTACTGACCCAATCAATGTTGCCTTCTTTGCACGATGGACCTGACCCCACAGAAGGTAAGGGAATAAGCAGCTCACACCTTATATACACCTCACCTCACCTCCCCTCACACCTCCCTCAGACCCTCGGAGAACACAAAGATTTCCCCGAACCGTGACTTTTTCTTACAGTAGCGAGGTGCGGCTTATTCCTTTGCTTGGACACACACACACACACACACACACACGCAGACACACACGCAGACACAGACCCTTGGCTTGGCTTGTAGTGTTTGTCCAACCCTTTTAATACGAGCATGTCATCATCATTTAACGTCCATTTATTCCCTATGGTGGGGTTGGACGGGACATGAGCCTTCTCCACTGTTGTCGGTCCATAGCCATTTCCTCGGTGATGTTTAGTCTCCTCGTATCTTCCTCCACCACCTTTCTGTGTGTTTCGGAATCTTTTGTTTTCTTATTCCTTTCCTCACACACACACACACACACACACACACACACACACACACACACACGTCTTGTAGTGTTTGTTCAACCCTTTTAATACAAGCATGTTTGTGTTTGGGAATCTTTTGTGTTTGTTTTTTCTACATCAAGCGCGGCAGAAGAAAAAACACTGGTCTCTCAAACACGCTCTGAAGTTAAACACCATATTTCTGTTGTTCATTTATGTTGTTTTTTTAAGGAAAACACAAAACAATGCCCTTTATAAACACTAGGCCTAAACACACACACACACACATTTTTTATATTTTTTTTTATGCCCTTGAACTGTCTCCTCTGCTGTAAAAACACACACACACACACACACACACACACACACACACACACACACACACACACACACGCATGGCTCAGCTTGTAGTGGTCGTTCAACCCTTTCTACAAGCATGCGTGTGTAACTTGCGTATGGGACGTGTGTGTGTTTGTTTTAGCTCCACACCAAACGAGACATCTAGAAAAAAACACTCAAAAGTCGCTCCTCGTACAGACATACTAGATATCAATTTCTTTTTTTTTAGATGTTTTTTTTCTCCGCATTTCTGTTTTTATATCTATTACTGACCTCTCTCTCTCCCTCTCTCTCTCTCCCTCTCTCAATGCCTGGCTGGTCTTTGCATGTGTCCAACTTACGTAAACTTTTGAGTTGATATCGCAGTGAATTTCTATACTCTCAAATTCTTTCCCAATCTCATACTGACAAAACAACCAACAACCTCTTATTATTTTTCAGGCCGAAGCTGCGGAGAAGGAGGAGGAAGAACAGAAGAAGAAGGAGGAGGAGGAAGCAGCGGAGAACAAGGAGAAGGTTGAGAAGAAGAAGGAGGAGGAGGAGGAGGAAGAGGAAGGAGCTGAGGAGAAGAAGAAAGAAGAAGAAGGAGAGGATGCAGAAAAGAAGAAGGAGGAGGAGGAGGAGAAGGAGAAGGAAGCAAGTGTCACAGGTACAGAAGACAAGGAGAAGGAGAAGGAAGGAGATAATGAAGAAGAGAAGGAGAAGGAGAAAGGGGAAGATGCGCAAGTAAACGGAGAGAAAGAAAACGGATCGACGGAAGGTGAGCAGTGTTACCAATCCACTCCTTTTGGTTACTCTTGCTGGAGCAGGGATTAACAGGCTTATTGATCTCTTTGTTAATTGCCGTCAAGCTGTTTCCTTTTCCATAATAAAAATCGTAGTCATTTCAAACCGTTGCAAGCATAAGTCTTTCCCTCTGTGCCCCATCTCTCTCCTGGTCTAGTAAAGGTTCTAATTACACAAGGGATTAACAGGCTTTTTGATCTCTTTGTTAATTGCCGTCAAGCTGTTTCCTTTTCCATAATAAAAATCATAGTCATTTCAAACCGTTACAAGCATAAGTCTTTCCCTCTGTGCCCCGTCTCTCTCCTGGTCTAGTAAAGGTTCTAATTACACAAGGGATTAGCCGGCTTATTGTTTTCTTTACTGCCCTCAAGCTGTTTCCTTTTCCATTATAAAAATCGTAGTCATTTCAAACCGTTACAAGCATAAGTCTTTCCCTCTGTGCCCCGTCTCTGCCCTGGTCTAGCAAAGGTTCTAATTACACAAGGGATTAACAGGCTTATTGATCTCTTTGTTAATTGCCGTCAAGCTGTTTCCTTTTCCATAATAAAAATCGTAGTCATTTCAAACCGTTACAAGCATAAGTCTTTCCCTCTGTGCCCCGTCTCTGCCCTGGTCAGTAAAGGTTCTAATTACACAAGGGATTAACAGGCTTATTGATCTCTTTGTTAATTGCCGTCAAGCTGTTTCCTTTTCCATTATAAAAATCGTAGTCATTTCAAACCGTTACTAGCATAAGTCTTTCCCTCTGTGCCCCGTCTCTGCCCTGGTCTAGTAAAGGTTCTAATTACACAAGGGATTAGCCGGCTTATTGTTTTCTTTACTGCCCTCAAGCTGTTTCCTTTTCCATAATAAAAATCAGTCATTTCAAACTATTACAAGCATGATAACTTATTCCCTCTGTGCTCCATTTCTTTGTCCTGCCCCAGTAAAGGTTCTAATTTGACCTCTCCATCTGGTTAACTGTCTATCCTGGCTTTGATATTTCCTGGACTGCCATTCTGTAACTCTGTCTGTCTCCATTTCTTTGTCCTGCCCCAGTAAAGGTTCTAATTCCACCTCTCCACCTGGTCCTCTCTCTGCCCTGACCTAAACGATTCCTGGACTGCCATTCTGTAACTCTGTCTGTCTCCATTTCTTTGTCCTGCCCCAGTAAAGGTTCTAATTTGACCTCTCCACCTGGTTCTCTCTCTGCCCTGACCTAAACGATTCCTGGACTGCCATTCTGTAACTCTGTCTGTCTCCATTTCTTTGTCCTGCCCCAGTAAAGGTTCTAATTCCACCTCTCCACCTTGTTCTCTCTCTGCCCTGACCTACACAATTCCTGGACTGCCATTCTGTAACTCTGTCTGTCTCCATTTCTTTGTCCTGCCCCAGTAAAGGTTCTAATTCCACCTCTCCACCTGGTTCTCTCTCTGCCCTGACCTACACAATTCCTGGACTGCCATTCTGTAACTCTGTCTGTCTCCATTTCTTTGCCCTACCCCAGTAAAGGTTCTAATTTGACCTCTCCACCTTGTTCTCTCTCTGCCCTGACCTACACAATTCCTGGACTGTCATTCTGTAACTGTCTGTCTGTGTTATCCATTGTAGACACACACACACACACACACAGGCACATCAGTAACCAGTGTGTCTTTGTTTACAGGAGAGCCAGCGACCACCGAGATGCTGCTGCCCATCCGGATAAAAGAGGAACCAATGGATGTGGAGGAGGTGGATGTGGACGAGACTAGTATGGTGAGATGAGCACACACACACACACACACACACACACACACACACACACACACACACACACACACACACACACAGACTTAGCCATATAGTTTTACAAGCTTGACTGAATCCTGTTGACATTTACGTAGATAAGAACAAGATGGGAAAGAATCAAACACACACACACACACACACACACACACACACACACACACACACACACACACACACACACACACACACACATGAAACAGACTTGACAAGGAGACTGTGTGTGCAAAAACGATTCATGAATTTAAAGCCAAACTGGATACTAAGCGTTATGGAGACAGGACAGCATGAGCCTAGTACGCATCTTTTCCTGTATTTCACAACTAGGTAAACACACACACACACACACACACACACACACACACACACACACACACACACACACACACACACGGCCATATTAACAAGCGCACAGACCTCACACTATCTACAGGTTATCAGTCAGTGGTTTGTCATGCATTCAATTCCTTGCTCAGTGTGATAAGTTCTGTTCAGCCTCATTTGCTTATCATATATTCTTTGCACAATCCATTTCCTCGATTTTTAACCAGAAACGCAAGAATATGAGAGTTATCCCTAATTTTTCATGCCTAGAGTTCGTTTTCTTTATATATTCTTGATTTCTGGTTTGGCATATGTTTGAATTTCAGCCACGTTTTGATATCTCGATTATTTATTTAACTTTATCATTACTTTTCCCTTCAGTGATAAGTTTTGCCCAGTGTTAAGCTTACTTAAGGCACCGCATATCCCTCGGTTTATCAGTGTTATGGTTTATGCACTTTTATTTCCCATGCTCTTCTTTGCCTCTTGCTCCCCTTACCTCTCAGCTCCCTTTTTCAAGTCTGCTGATCTTTCTTTCTATCTTTGGGGGCTTCGTGGTGCAGTGGTTAGCACACTCAGCTCACAACCGAGAGAGCCCAGGTTCGATTCCCGGGTGGAGTGGAAAAATTTGGGCGGCTTTTCCGATACCCTACACCCCTGTCCACCCAGCAGTGAATGGGTACCAGGTATTAATTGGGGGTTGTGTCCTGTCTCCTGGGGTCTGTTCCCTTCTCCTTGTGTCTCTCTCCGGCATATGACCACAGGTGTTGTGCCGACTAAACAAAACTTTCCAACTGTTCCCTTCTCCTATAATTCCTTCCCTTTCTGTCTCTCTCCGGCATATGACCACAGATGTTGTGCCGACTAAACCAAACTTTCCAACTGTTCCCTTCTCCTATAATTCCTTCCCCTTCTGTCTCTCTCCGGCATATGACCACAGATGTTGTGCCGACTAAACCAAACTTTCCAACTGTTCCCTTCTCCTATAATTCCTTCCCCTTGTGTCTCTCTCCGGCATATGACCACAGATGTTGCGCCGACTAAACCAAACTTTCCAACTGTTCCCTTCTCCTATAATTCCTTCCCCTTCTGTCTCTCTCCGGCATATGACCACAGGTGTTGCGCCGACTAAACCAAACTTTCCAACTGTTCCCTTCTCCTATAATTCCTTCCCCTTGTGTCTCTCTCCGGCATATGACCACAGATGTTGCACTGACTAAACCAAACTTTCCAACTGTTCCCTTCTCCTATAATTCCTTCCCCTTCTGTCTCTCTCCGGCATATGACCACAGATGTTGCGCCGACTAAACCAAACTTCCTTCTCTCTCCTTCCCTCTCTTCCTTCAACACACTCATTCTTGCACACTCTTACATTCCCCTCTCATAACCCACCTCCCTCCCACCGTCTCCCTCCTTCCCCCCCCCCTCCATACCTGAGCCAGTACCCCCCCTCACCTCTCCCTCACCTCCCCCCCCAGCTGTCTCTCCCCGAGGGCGTGACCGTCAAGCAGGAGGTCAAGCAGGAGCCATTGGATGAGGATGACCCCTCTTCCCTCATCCCTGCCGAGGTTAATATTGTGTGTGTGTGTGTGTGTGTGAGGAAGGGAGGGGGAGTGAGGGATTGTGTATGTTTATTTTTTGTATGTATTTTTGTGTATGTCGAGTTTTTTTTATTTGTAGTATGTGTGTGTATGTGTTTTATGTATGTGTGTAAGTGTGTTTCAGTCTGTGTGTGTGTGTGTTTTAGTGGGTAAGTAAGTATGTGTGTGTGTGTGTGTTTGTCCGAGTATGTCTTAAAAGTAAACATAAGCAAGGTGTCGGTAAGTCTAATGAACCATCACTGATTAAAACAACACAGGTAATTCATCTCTATTCTTCCCCCTACCCCCTCTCTCCCCCCCTCCCACTGCTCCCCCTTACTCCCCTCCCACTCCCCTCATTATCTTATCAGCTGTTTGTTAATATGTTTGTTTAGTTGTATATTTATTTGTGTTTTGCCTCCTCCATTTGTCTTTTTTATATAGCTGTACAATTACTTCAGAGAGAGAAAGAGTTATGTTCATAGGTTCTGTTCTGCTTCCAACCCCATTCATTCCATTGTCTTGTTTAGCTGTTAACCCGGTAGCAGCGGGGACCATGTTTCTTAATGGTCCCTCTAAGCGAGAAAAATGAGAAAAAATCATCACTCACACAAACCATTTCATAATATATATCAGCGCATTTGTGATCAGGTTGTGTATCATCTATTTTTTGGGTTTATATCATGGCACAAATTTGGCCCGTCGCTGCTACACGGTAAAGCCACAAATTTGGCCCGTCGCTGCTACACGGTAAAGCCACAAATTTGGCCCATCGCTGCTACACGGTAAAGCCACAAATTTGGCCCGTCACTGCTACACGGTAAAGCCACAAATTTGGCCCGTCGCTGCTACACGGTAAAGCCACAAATTTGGCCCGTCACTGCTACACGGTAAAGCCACAAATTTGGCCCGTCACTGCTGCTACACGGTAAAGCCACAAATTTGGCCCATCACTGCTACGGTAAAGCCACAAATTTGGCCTGTCGCTGCTACACGGTAAAGTTAAATTTGACCTGTTGTTGCTACACGGTAAAGCCACAAATTTGGCCTGTCGCTGCTACACGGTAAAGCCACAAATTTGGCCCGTCGCTGCTACACGGTAAAGCCACAAATTTGGCCTGTCGCTGCTACACGGTAAAGCCACAAATTTGGCCCGTCGCTGCTACCGGGTTAAGGAAGCATTATATATATATCCATTAGTATTTGCCCCATCTCTCTTTGTTGCTTATTTCTTTGTTTATTTATGAGATTTATGAGAGATGTTTCCTGAACTATAAAAAAAAGTCTTACCAATGATCACCACCACTGCTGTCATCACCACCACCACCACCACCACCACTACCTTTCATCACCTTTTAATCGTGATATAATGCTTTCAAATTCATCACCACCAACACCATTACCTGCTCTCATCACCACCAACACCACTCATCACCTTTTAATCTTGATATAACGCTTTCAAACTCATCACCACTATCACTTTCTGTCATCACCACCAACACCATTACCTTCACTCACCACCATCACCACCTTCTCACACCACTACTGCCATCACCACCACTACCATCATCACCACCTCACCACCACCTCTCACCCAGGGCATGGAGGTGGACGGAGACTCACAGAACCAGGACGGGGAAGGAAGAGGAGGCGAGGAAGAGGAGGATGAGGAGGAGGAGGAGGATCATTTCGTTTCTCCTGCCGTCAACGCTGCGGAGACCGACATCGCGAGCTCCATCGATGGTAACATGGAACTGCCGATGCCGACCGACACTCTGGGAACGCGCCCAACCATCGGGAAGATCAGACTCAACATCTCCAAGCCCATGATCAACAACAATAACAATAACAACAACAACAACACAAATAGTAATGACAATGAGGAGGAGGCGGACAGTGCTGAACGGAAGAAGCGAGGTAAGTGTTCCGTGTGTTGCCTTGTGTGTTATATGTTAGTTAGTGTTTCTTTGTGTTGTTGTGGTCTTGCCCTGTTGCCTCTCTGTCTATCCTCTGTCGATGTTTTCTGGTCTTCGGAACTTGCTACGACTTTCTACTCTAGCTCATCCCTGTGCTGTCCAAATCCCTTATGCAAGAGTTAACCAGCATCTTCACTCTTTCATCCCTTCATGACTTTCTATTCTAGCTCATCCCTATTCTGTCCTAATCCCTTATGCAAGAGTTTACCAGCATCTTCATTCTTTCATCCCTTTACAACTTTCTACTCTAGCTCATCCCTATACTGTCCAAATCCCTTATGCAAGAGTTAACCAGCATCTTCATTCTTTCATCCCTATACAACGTTCTACTCTAGCTCATCCCTATACTGTCCAAATCCCTTATGCAAGAGTTAACCAGCATCTTCACTCTTTCATCCTTTCACAACATTCTACTCTAGCTCATCCCTATGCTGTCCAAATCCCTTATGCAAGAGTTAACCAGCATCTTCACTCTTTCATCCCTTCATGACTCTATTCTAGCTCATCCCTATTCTGTCCAAATCCCTTATGCAAGAGTTAACCAGCATCTTCACTCTTTCATCCCTCTACAACTTTCTATTCTAGCTCATCCCTATTCTGTCTAAATCCCTTATGCAAGAGTTTACCAGCATCTTCACTCTTTCATCCTTTCACAATGTTCTGCTCTAGCTCATCCCTATACTGTCCAAATCCCTTATGCAAGAGTTAACCAGCATCTTCACTCTTTCATCCATTCTGCTCGTAAACTCATGAGCAGCCTTCCTTCATCTGTATTTCCTCCTGCTTATGACTTGACCTCTTTTAACACACACACACACACACACACACACACACACACACACACACACACACACACACACACACACACACACACACACAAGGACACACACACACACACACACACATGCTAATCCCTACTCCATTCCACCCTTTGCAGACGCCCTCAACTCCAGCAGCATTGACGAGGAGGGAGAAGATTTCGTTCCGCCGCCCTTCACCGTGGACCTCGATCTCAAACCGGGCTTCGAGGGGGTGGAGCTTGACGATCAACCCGTTCTCATGCAAGGGGTTGAGATGTCTGGGCTGTGCTCCATCATGTGAGGCCGAGAGTGATACCTTATGTGACTGCCTGGCTGACTGGGCGCTAGGCTGGGCTGTTTTCCTCCTCCCTGCATTGTTCCTCCATGTCCCCTGTTCCCCTTCCCTGTACTGTTCTTCCCTGCCCCTGTTCCCCCTCCCTGTACTGTTCCTCCCTGTCCCCTGTTCCTCCCTATCCCCTGTTCCTTCTCTTCTATAACTCATTGCTTCCTTTCTGTCTTGCGTTCTCTCTGATGCTGGGTTAGGCTGGGTTGTGTTATTCCATCTTGTATCCCCTATTCCCTCTTTTTAACCCTTTCTAAGCTTCCCATTTCTACTCTTTCCTTTCCCCTCCATTCTTCTACTTTTTCTTCTTCCCTTCCTCCATCCCTCTCTTTCTTAACCCATTTCTAAGCTGCCGTTTCTTCCTTTCTTCCTTGCGTCCATTTCTCTGCTTTCTGGTCCTCCTCCTCCTCCTCCGATCCCTTTTAACCCCTTTCTGAGCTACCCTTTCTTCTTATCTCCATTTCTCCTCTTTCTGATGCTGGGTTAGGCTGGGTTGTGTTCCTCCCCCCCCTCTCTCTCTCTCTTCTGTCTCCTTCCCTCCTCTTATTCCCCTCTCTCTAACTCCTTCTAATCTACCCATTTCTTCTCTTCTTTCTTACCCCTTCTCCTCTCCTTGCTTTCCTTTCTGTGATGCTCTGAGTCAACTATTCCTGGTGGTGTTGTGAGGACTGTCAGTGATTTGGTGTTGAGGAGGATGAGTTACCTGCAGTCCCGTTCATTAAAGTCTCATTTATTCACTGTACTTTCTTCTTTGGTTAACAGTACAAGGGATAGATTCATGGGTACTCCCTTATATGTGACTCCTTGTTGGTCAGGGCAGGTTGGGTTGAGTGATGGGAGGGTTGAGTCCAGTGGCTTGAGTCTAGTCGAGGGCGCTGGTGCAGACATCCTCTTGGTGGCCCTGTTTGTCCTGGGCACCCTTGCAACTTCATGAAAAGACATCTCCATCCTTGAAACTAACACTCCCTCCTCTGGTGTTGACTCCTTTGTTTCCTGCCTTGAGACAACATCAAAACCTCCTCACCGTTTCCTGCCGGGCTGAGTGGAAGCCTCTCGGTCATGTCCCTGCCCTGAGCTGTGTTACAAAATGAGTCCCTGCCCTGCCCTGCCCCCCAGTGACCTAGCACCCTGTCCTGCCTCCCCTCCCCTCCCCGGTCAGCCAGCCAGTCAGCCGGGCCTAGTGACCTCTGGCTGGGTCGTTCCTCAGTGGGTAGTTTCAGTGCAGGCCCCGGCGGTGCCCGTGAGGTGCCCCGCCCCGTGATAGTCCCGAGGGGTGCTGTGTGTGGCTCAAGTTTGTAAGTAGTATTAGGAGGATATATATCTGACATATATATATCTAGTTTTGTATATTTGTATATGCATATTGTAAAATAAATTATATTTTCTTAGTTTCTTTCCTTCATTTCTCCTGTGCAAGGATATAGTCAGTTTGTACATCCTTAGGACACCTGAGCTTTGAGTGTTGCCTTGCCTGCACGCTGCCGCCAGTGTGTCTGGCGGCCATTAAAGGATGCAGAGTGAGCCCTTGTTTCATTGCGGCGCCCCATGGCAGTGTGTACCGTGTGCTGAGGACGCCTGTACTCTTGTCTTGTATCAATAAACTTGGTGTTCGGGACAATGTGTGTTTCTCTCTCCTTCCTCCCTGAGACACGGGGAGCAAGAATACGTGTCTCCGTATTCCCTGCGTGTCGTAAGAGGCGACTAAAAGGGAGGAGCCGTAGGGGGCACCAGGCCGGGCCCAGCGCCCAGACACTGCTCGGGGCGGGAACAAACCTGACCCCCCAGCCTGTGTGGCCCAGGGAGGTGTGGCACAGCACTGCAGAACTAGTAAACTCCCTGCACTGGACGCTGAGTCTCTGGGACCATGATCACCTGTGTGCTGCAGGTCCTGCCAATAAGACAGTGTTCTGTTGGAGTAATTTTTTGGTGCCGAGGTGTTCTGCCTGTGAGTAATGTGACTGGCACCATGACATTCATGCTTGCCCACGGAAAAGTAAAGTGCAGATGTCAATGTTATTGCTGTGTCAACCAACTGCTGAGTGAGGATCAGCTGCCAGTCTGGTGCTGCGGGGAACAGATGGTATATCCTGCATCCCTGTGCATGGACACAGGAACACTACAGCAAAACTTGTGACCTGAGCACCCTGTGGCAGCAGCCCAGCCAGCACCAACACACTGGTGGACACACACCATTGAGTGCCTGGCAGGGACAGTCTTGCCAAATGCTGCTGGTCAAAATTCCCTGGTGTGGAGCTCAGCATCAAATAACACATTTCATAATTTATTGATATATCAGACAGCTTCAGTAGCCTCTGTAAATACAGGATGGTGTGCAGGGAAGAGCCTCCCAAAGTGATCCTTCTCAGGGGCCCATGAACTGGCACTGTCCAGCACCAACGTGTCTACTGTGGAGTTTAGTGTTTAGAGATGGCGCCACTATAAACACTTGCCTGCGCCATGACAGGCTGGGGCCGAACACCATCCAGGCCCCTTGAGCAAGCCTACTGGCGCTATAGGCGTAGACGTAAAAAAAAAAAGAAAAAAAAAAAAAGTTCCCATCCCAGGGGTGTTGTTTTAGTCATTCCACATGTCCAGCTTGGTGTGTAGAAAAGTGGGTGTGTGTGTGAGGTTTAAATTTGATCCTTCTGAGCAGTGGGTTCAGTGGTGATGATGGTGGCAGTGGTGTGTGTGTGTGAGGTTTAAATTTGATCCTTCTGAGCAGTAGGTTCAGTGGTGATGATGGCAGTGGTCTGAGGCAGCTCTACCATTCATATTGACTCCCTTTCATAACTTACAACTCTCCTCCATAACACTAATATTTCCTCACACCACCATGTTATCCTATCCCCATTCACCTCATCCATATAACCATTTTTGGCTCATTATATAACTCTCCCATTAACTCCCTCCCTGTACCTACCACTATTAATAATCTGACTCCTTTTCATAACTTACAACTCTCCTCCATAACACTGTATTAATTCCTCACCACCATGTTATCCTATCCCCATTCACCTCATCCATATAACCATTTTTGGCTCAGTACTCTCCCATTAACTCCCTCCCTCCCCCATGCCTACCACTATTACTGTTATCTCACTGAGCTTCCTTTCACGATCACCACACTTCCTTAGAGTAACCCTTCCCCTTCCTTGATGAAGCCATACTCTCCTTTGCTTGGAACATAATACTTACCTTTTCTTTTCCACTTAGCACGGTTCATTCTTCTGTCTTTCCAGTATTGCTCTTCATTTCCCTTCTTTTCCATGTCTTTCCCTTACCATTTTTTTTCCTTTTCCACTTAGCACGGTTCATTCTTCTTAGTCTTTCCAGTATTACTCTTTCATTCATTACTTTCTCTTTTCCCTGTCTTTCCCTTGACCACTTGCCCCCTTAAGTGAATCCTCTCTCCTATACTCTTACCATATTTCTAGAGTTCCTTTTATAAGCCATCTCTCTCCCTTCTCTTTACCATCCACCTCAGTCTTATATCACTTCTTAGAGCTCCTTCCTAATGTCATCTCTCTCCCTTCTCTTTAGGCCTACTGTTTATACCTCAGTCTTATATTATTTCTTAGAGCTCCTTCCTAATGTCATCTCTCTCCCTTCTCTTTAGGCCTACTGTTTATACCTCAGTCTTATATTATTTCTTAGAGCTCCTTCCTAATGTCATCTCTCTCCCTTCTCTTTAGGCCTACTGTTTATACGTCAGTCTTATATTATTTCTTAGAGCTCCTTCCTAATGTCATCTCTCTCCCTTCTCTTTAGGCCTACTGTTTATACCTGTCTTATATTATTTCTTAGAGCTCCTTCCTAATGTCATCTCTCTCCCTTCTTTCCATTTACTGTAGTCTTATATTGTCACCTTTTGCCACATTTATTTCCTCTGTTTACTAGATAACTAACTTGGTAAAACCTCTCTAGCATTCCTCCTCTCTCCTCTGCTCATGTCCTTAACTCTTCCACCTCTTCTCTCATCTCTCCTTCTCTTCCTCCTCTCTCTCTCCATTGATCTCTTACTCTCTCCTCTCTCTCTCCATTCATCTCTTACCCTCCTCTCTTCAGTCATCTCTCCTTCATTGATCTCTTACCCTCCTCTCTCTCTCTCTCCAGGTAAAGGATAAGATTAAAGATTTAATTTCTTTGTTTCTTTATTTGGAAGCTTAACATTTTTGGGGGTATCTGAAAAAAGAATGGAGTTAGTATTTGGAGAGAGAGCAGTCCCTTGGTGTGTCTGTGGGGTTTGTAAACATCCTGTGGTGAGGAGAGAGAGAGAGCGAGCAGTCATTTGGTGTGTCTGTGGGGTTTGTAAATATCCTGTGGGGGGACATCCTGTGGTGAGCTGAGAGAGAGAGAGAGAGAGAGAGAGAGAGAGAGAGAGCAGTCTTTTGGTGTGTCTGGGGTTTGTAAACATTCTGTGGTGAGGTGAGAGAGAGCAGTCCTTTGATGTGTCTGTGGGGTTTGTAAATATCCTGTGGGGGGACATCCTGTGGTCTGTGGTGAGCTGAGAGAGCAGTCTTTTGGTGTGTCTGTGGAGTTTGTAAACATCCTGCGGTCTGTGGTGAGGTGAGCGAGAGAGAGCAGTCCTTTGGTGTGTCTGTGGGGTTTGTAAATATCCTGTGGGGGGGACATCCTGTGGTCTGTGGTGAGCTGAGAGAGAGAGAGAGAGAGAGAGAGAGAGAGAGAGAGACCCCCCTACCAAACACACTGCCTACAAATGGAAGTTCAGAGACGGAGGAAGGAAAGGTTTGTATACATGTGAATACATTTAAGAATAAAGTGTTGCAAGCAGTTTTAATATTCCCAAGAGAGAGAAAGGACTGAGACCATAGGGATAAATGGTGTCAAATGCCTACCACCATTATTACTGTATAGAATAATATATAATAGAGTGCAGAGCAGGGCAAAAGTACCCCTTACATATATGATTCTTGCATAAGGCTGTCGTGTGTTGGAGAAGACTGAGACCATAGGGAAAAATGCTGTCAAATGCCTACCACTACTACCACCATTATTACTGTATATAATAATATATAATAGAGTGCAGAGTAGGGTAATAGCACCCCTTACATATATAGTCCTTGCATAAGGCTGTTGTGTGTTAGACAAGACTGAGACCATAGGGAGAAATGCTGTCAAATGCCTACCACTACCACCATTATTACTGTATAGAATAATATATAATAGAGTGCAGAGTAGGGCAATGGTACCCCTTACATATATAATTCTTGCATAAGGCTTCATGTGTGTTGAAGACTGAGACCATAAGGAAAAGGTGAATGTCAGATGCCTACCACTACCACCATTACTGAGTGCAGAGTAAAAGTAAAGAGTGCAGAGTAGGGCAATAGTACCCCTTTCATATATAGTTCTTGCATAAGGCTGTCGTGTACTGGACAAGACTTGGATTTACTAAATGCCCCTGACAAGCTGAAGTCATTACTGCATGGACAGACACAGGTAGGGAAAGTTAAATCAATCTCCATGGTAAGTGTAAGCAATTAAGAAGAAAACTGTAATTTCCACACTTCTAAACTCTTATAGACAAATTACACTTCTGAACTCTTAAAGACAAACACATGAAAAACCATAACACATTGCCAGGAATCGAACCCAGGCCATCTGCTTACAAGAGGGCAGCATACCAACTGAGCCACCAATGAGCTAAAAGGTCATTGTGCAAGAGCCTACTTATGTGGCCTATACCTGACACCAAAGCCTGGCACTGTGCAGGGCTGGGATGGCTGGTATAGTGTTGCAGTGTTACGTTACATGATTCATTGGAAGAAGTGTTCTGTAAGTGACTAGCAATCAAGAATAATGTCGACGAGAGCATCCTACTCTGCACTATACACAAGTCTTGTCTGAATTCCCTACCACTATTACTACAACCATGGTCACTACTGCTACAAGTGCTAGACTACTACTACAACTGCTAAACCACAATTGTACTCCCTTCTACTACAACCACTACTGCTACAACTACAATGCTGCCACTGCTCATGTAGAGAGTTTTTTCTGAATGTGTCTTGCTGGACGAGGAGTGAGTCTTCAAGCTGCTGCTGCTCCGACACCTGTGGAAAAAGCATCCAATTAGCTCTTTAATCACCTGGAGGGAGAGGAGGAGGCACAAGGTAAAGAGTTGAGAGGTTACAACAATCATCCCGAAATTGACTTCTCTTTCGGACACTCCTCTCAAATCTTTTTAGGGGTAGTAAGTAGCGGGCTATTTTTTCATTATTATTATTATTATTTTTTTTTAAGCCCTTGATCAGTCTCCTTTGCTGTATAAAAAAAAAAAAGTAACATATATCCAAACAGTCCCCTTGATGAATAGACATGGATGTGAAAAATATGACAGTTCAGGAAATAGTGTCAAAGGGGCATCAGTGGACAGCACATACTAGCCAAGCAACAAGTATATAATGATGTCTCTGAATAAATAGGTCATGTGTCACTGTCAGCCTGTTCATGAGTTACCTGTTTAACTGCATCGCAAATAACAGTAAAGTCTATCGCTGTGCAGGTGAGCCAAACATATTTATCTATTTGGGCAGGTATAAAATCACATGAAACTATGGGTTCTCTGGGGGGCCAAGGCAATCTGTTGGAGTCCCATTCACTCTCATTTGCAACTTCTAACAGAATTAATATTTTCAAAACCTCAGGAGGGTGCTTGGTGCTGTAGTTATTAATATGGGTAAATCCATGCCACTGCCCAAAACAATCATAAAATAGGATGTAGTACACGTATTTGTACAGGACCTGGAACATATTGGCTCTGCTCCCCCTTGAAAAAATTCCTGGGGACAGCACGAGACCTTCACCAGACACAAAACTGTACTGAAAAAGTTGATAGTTATCCACGAAGACCCTGGTGCTCACAGTCTCATCGCCCATCAACTTAGAAGAAATTGTGAGGCCAGCGTGGAAAAATACACCCCTTGTGACATAAACACATCTGTCCGCTTGTCAAAACCCCATCATACGTGCTAGCCCTAAATGTGCACCCACTAGGAGCCACTATTCTTAAGATTTACCAAATTACCTTAAAAGACCCTAACCAAACCTAACCTACCCTGCCCTGTTCAAAAGTAGGCGGCACATACCCGTACAGACTTCGGGAATATGCAGGCGGGACACAGTCACGCTAACCACTCAGCCGCCGCCTCCACAAAATGCAGGCAACGTAATCAATTTATGTCGAGTCAGTCTCACAGTGGTCGCCGGCTTGGTAGTCACTCCAGCGACACCCCGTGATTCAGCGTGGACACATTACCAAAGGCCCCTGTCTGCCTCTCCCTGTTCCCATTAACGTTACTAGATTACATTTGCCGATTTCCTACCAAAAACTGTCATCTCCACCCCAATAACGATATTTATTTATAGTTTTCGTTAAAATCTGTAATTATCGGTGTTTGTTTGCGATAGTCATGAGTCAGAAACCAGAAAATACGACGTTCTGCGTACAATATCCGACAACGCTGGTCCCTATTTAGTGTCCATGTCTCGCAGCTACGGAGGAAATTATAAAGGATACAATATAGCAAAGTAAACCGAAATAAGTAAAGTAAAGTAAAGTAAAGCAGACTAACCCGGCCACAGCTGTCACCCCAAACACCCCTTCACTACACACCTCCCACAGCTGTCACCCCAAACACCCCTTCACTACACACCTCCCACAGCTGTCACCCCAAACACCCCTTCACTACACACCTCCCACAGCTGTCACCCCACACACCCTTTCACAACACACCTCCCACAGCTGTCACCCCAAACACCCCTTCACTACACACCTCCCACAGCTGTCACCCCAAACACCCCTTCACTACACACCTCCCACAGCTGTCACCCCAAACACCCCTTCACTACACACCTCCCACAGCTGTCACCCCAAACACCCCTTCACTACACACCTCCCACAGCTGTCACCCCAAACACCCCTTCATTACACACCTCCTACAGCTGTCACCCCAAACACCCCTTCACAACACACTTCCCATAGCTGTCACCCCAAACACCCCTTCACTACACACCTCCCACAGCTGTCACCCCAAACACCCTTTCACAACACACCTCCCACAGCTGTCACCCCAAACACCCTTTCACAACACACCTCCCCGCCTGTAACACACACACACACACACACACACACACACACACCTTAATACTCACCCCAGCACCGCCACAGCATCGATAACACAGCCGCCATCTTCTCCTCCTCCCTCCCAGCTGATCTTCGTAATGGCTGCCACCTGTTCCTGATGATGATGATGATGCCAGAGACCGCGGAGTTCCTGTCTTATTGATTTTACCCTTATTCCCTTATATCAGCTTCTTCTGTGGGTGAAATAATTAAAACAAAGCCAAATCACAGCCATACATATAAAGCTACTGGATATATCTCGTACAGGAAATGATTTAATACGGTTTTTCTTTTCACAGCATCCCTATTTCATCTTCCTGTTCTCTCCTCTCCAATTAACATTCATTTTCCGTCCCTTCAAAATTATTAGTCTTCTTCCCTCATAGCATTTCATCTCGAACGTCCCCATACAGCATCAGTAGTCATTTATCTCCTTAATTGTTCTCTCATCTCCAATATTCATTCAGCATCCCATCGAAGTCAAAATTGTTACTATTTTTTCCAACAGCATCTTCACAGCATCCAATCTTTTCATCTCGTCTCCATACAACATCACTATCAATTATCTCCCTGTTCTCTTATCTCCCGCATTCATTTCACATCCCATCTAAGTCAAAATTATTACTGTATACATTTTTAACATTATATTCTCTCTTAAAACTCCCTCACGGCATCCCATCTCTCATTTTCTCTCTCTATACAGCTTAACCAAACCCAGCATACCTTCTGTTCAATGCTATTCTATGTAAATCTATGTAAACTTCACCAGGGGGAATATTTACATAGATTTACATAGATATCCAGACCACACCCCCCCTATGGTCCGTATTAGAGAGAGAGAGAGAGAGAGAGAGAGAGAGAGAGAGAGAGAGAGAGAGAGAGAGAGAGAGAGAGAGAGAGAGAGAGAAATATTTACAAACAGGGAAATATTTACATAGATTTATATAGATATCCAGACCACACAGCCCCTATGGTTCATATTAGAGAGAGAGAGAGAGAGAGAGAGAGAGAGAGAGAGAGAGAGAGAGAGAGAGAGAGAGAGAGAGGAGAGGAGAGAGAGACAACATGTGTGGAGGTATTTGAAAGTTTATTTACATTATATCATAGGTTGTAGTAATTACTTAACTGTTTGCATAATGAGTTTGAAACACACATCGAATCACATGTTAATATTGTTGTCACGCGTACAGACGTAATATAGAAGACTGGGAATATGCCAAGTCACACACCACCTGGACTGCCTATCATAGCATTATTATTATTATTATTATTATTATTATTATTATATGTGGTATGACGTACATGAACGGGATCGAGCTTGGAGTGGTTTGTACAGAACGAGAAATGAAGGGTTGGTAATTCTTTCTTTCTTTCTTTCTTTCGCTTATATTTTCTGTTTCTCCTTTTTTCTTTCTTACGTTTATTCTTTCCTGGTTCTTCTTTCGTCTCTCCTACGTCCTCCTTTCACTTCTTCTTTTGCTTATATTTTCAACTTTTCCTTCTTTCTTTCATTTATTCTTCCCCGTGTTCCTGTTCCTTCTTTCATCTGCTTTCTTCTTTCATTTTCTGCTTTATTCTTTTTCCTTCACTTATGTTTCCAGCTTTTCTTCTTTCCTGTTTTCCAATTTCTTCTTTCACTTATATATTCTTTCTTGTTTACTTGTTTTCCTGCCTCTGCTTTCATTTATTCTTTCTTGCTTTCCTCCTTTATTTCCTTCTTTCCTTCTTCTTACACCTATATTTCCTACTCTTACTTCTTTCTTACTAAACAAAAAAGGATATCAAATTTCCACACTCTTCTGAACTCAGCACACGCCCCTGCTAGTCTCTTTTTAATCTTCTCTGCTTTCGACTTTTTAATAAACAGAAAAAGACGCAATCACTTCATTTTTTTTCATTCCTCGCTCTTCTCTTTCAACTTAGTAATCAAACGCGTGAGACAAAATTATCTCTTCGTTTCTCTTCTCATTCGACTGAGTTATATTGAGCAGAACAGGTGAACTTTATCATCTCTTTTCTCTTCTGCAAACTCACTTCAGCAACGCACCAACACTTGAAACGCAGCAAAAGATTATAGTTATTCCCTTTTTCTCGCTTAGTTTTCTTTGGACTGAGTGATATATTAAACAGAACAGGGTCATGTATTAATCTCCTTCTTTGTAACTATCCTCAAACTCAATTCACCAACCCACGAACGCTCGGAACACAGCAAACGCTTATAATTTCAACTCTTTTTCTAGCTCCTTATTTCTCTTTCGACCAAGTGATATATTAAACAAAACAGGGTCATACATTACTTCTCTTTCTTAACTCTTCTCAAATTCACTTCAGCGGTCCACTAATACTTGGAACACAGCAAACGATTATGATTTCAACTCTTTTCTATCTTCTTAATTTATCTTTTGACCGAGTGATATATTAAACAAAACAGGGTCTTACATTACTTCTCTTTCTTAACTCTTCTCAAATTCACTTCAGCGGTCCACTAATACTCGGAACACAGCAAACGCTTATAATTTCAACTCTTTTTCTATCTCCTTATTTCTCTTTTGACCAAGTGATATATTTAACAAAACAGGGTCATACATTACTTCTCCTCTTTCTTAACTCTTCTCAAATTAACTTCAGCGGTCCACTAATACTCGGAACATAGCAAACGATTATGATTTCAACTCTTTTCTATCTTCTTAATTTATCTTTTGACCGAGTGATATATTAAACAAAACAGGGTCTTACATTACTTCTCTTTCTTAACTCTTCTCAAATTAACTTCAGCGGTCCACTAATACTCGGAACACAGCAAACGATTATGATTTCAACTCTTTTCTATCTTCTTAATTTATCTTTTGATCGAGTGATATATTAAACAAAACAGGGTCTTACATTACGTCTCCTCTTTCTTAACTCTTCTCAAATTAACTTCAGCGGTCCACTAATACTCGGAACACAGGAAAAGATTATAATTTTCATCTCTTTCTCTCTTTACTTTCCTTTCGCCTGAGTGATAGCAAATAAAACAAAGCCTAATTTCACCTCTTTTTTTAACTATTCTCAAACTCACTTCAACAATCCTTCAGTACTCAAAACACGGCAAAAGATTATAATTATTACTTTTTTCTCTCTCTACTTTCCTTTCGAGTGACTGATATTCAACAAACAAAGCATGATTTCACCTCTTCTTAAACATCCTCAAACTCAATACCCGCAACACAGCAAGACACCACCGTTCATCCTTCTCTTCGACAACACAGCAACGAAAAACAAGCCCAGAGCAACACGTGTATAAACTATCTCGAAAAACATCCCAACCAACAAGTTAAGGAATTACATCATGGAAACACTTCTTATCAACACCACGGAGTCTGAAAAATCCTTGTTAAACATCACCACCACCACCACCACCACCGCTGACACCATTACCTTTCCCAGCATGGCGGAAGAGGGTGAGGACATACCTATTCCTAAACCAGTGTAAAGTAACCACCCACGGAAGGGCTAAACCTCGGAATACACTTACGGAATGAAGGGAAACAGGAGCGATGGTTGGGCTTGAGGCAGTCGAACCAGAGTCGTAGATTAGGGGAGCGTGGTTACCCTAATAAGAGGCGTTGTTTTGTTACAGAAAGATCCGCTCGGAATTCAAGTTGACCGTTACCACCAAGGAAAGAAATGGAAGATAATCAATGAGTGGAAAAGGAGGAAAAGACTTATTAGAATGACATTAAAAGGAAAAAAAAGGGAGAGAGGAGGAAAAACAGGGATGGAAAAGAAGACAGGAAGGCAAAAGGGATACAGAGAAGCAAGGGAAGGAAAGAGAAGAAATAGGGAAGGGAGGAAAATGCGAATTGGAATGACATTATAAGGAAGGAAAAGGTAGAAAGGGAAGAGAATGAAAGGAAGGGAAAAGAAGGAAGGAAAAGAAAGAGAATGGGGAAGGAAGGAAAACACGTATAGGAATGACATTATAAGAAAGAAAGGAAGAAAGGGAAGAGAATGAAAAAAAGTGGAGATAATGAATGACAGAAAAAAAGGAGAAAACACAAACTGGAAAATCAAAAGAAAGAAAATAAGGAATGGAAACAAAAATTCATCTACGAAACCAAAAAGGGACATAAAATCATCACTTCCCATTCCTCTCCTTTGACAGCCTGATAATAAACTGAATAGGAAGATACCGAATTACAGAAAAAGGAGGAAATAATTAACTAGAACATCAAAAGAAAGAAAATAAGGAAGGGAAGCAAAAAATTCATCTACGAAACTGAATAGGACATAAAATTAACACTTCTCTTTCCTCTCCTTTGACAGCCTGATAATAAACTGAATAGGAAGATACCGAATTACAGAAAAAGGAGGAAATAATTAACTAGAACATCAAAAGAAAGAAAATAAGGAAGGGAAACAAAAATTCATCTACGAAACCAAAAAGGGACATAAAATCATCACTTCCCATTCCTCTCCTTCGACTGCGTGATTATAAAGTAAGTCCGAAGATAACAAATGACAAAAAAAAAGAGGAAATAAATAACTACAATGACATCAAAAGAAAGAAAATAAAGGGAAAGAGAATTGAAAGAGCAAGACGCCTTAGATTCAGGTACCCACACTCCCCTACTCCATCGCTCTGCCGCACTACGTAATACAGAGGCCTTGGAACACTCTCGGGTCTACACTAACACCGGGGTGGAGAGTGTCGCCTCCCTTCGAGCACGCTATCGGAGGAATACTGAGACTGACTGGCAGAGGTACACAGTAAATACACACAAGGCAGAGAGTGAATAGTTGGCTTAACGGTACGTCGCTAACGGTATCCTGGGGACCTTGATTTGGGAACACACACACACACATACACACACACACACAAGTACTATAGTGACCCTCTAAGTCTCTCCGTTTTCTCTTGCACCTTACCCTAGTGACCTTCTAAATCTCTCCGTTTTCTCTTGCACCTTACCTTAGCGACCCTCTAAATCACACGCAAGTACTATAGTGACCCTCTAAATCTGTTTTCTCTCACACCTTACCCTAGTGACCCTCTAAATCACACACAAGTACTATAGTGTAGTGACCTTCTAAATCTCTCCGTTTTCTCTTGCACCTTACCTTAGTGACCCTCTAAATCACACGCAAGTACTGTGGTGACCCTCTAAATCTGTTTTCTCTCACACCTTACCCTAGTGACCCTCTAAATCACACACAAGTACTATAGTGACCCTCTAAGTCTCTCCGTTTTCTCTTGCACCTTACCCAAGTGACCTTCTAAATCTCTCCGTTTTCTCTTGCACCTTACCTTAGTGACCCTCTAAATCACACGCAAGTACTATGGTGACCCTCTAAATCTGTTTTCTCTCACACCTTACCCTAGTGACCCTCTAAATCACACACAAGTACTATAGTGACCCTCTAAGTCTCTCCGTTTTCTCTTGCACCTTACCCTAGTGACCCTCTAAATCACACACAAGTACTATAGTGACCCTCTAAGTCTCTCCGTTTTCTCTTGCACCTTACCCTAGTGACCCTCTAAATCACACGCAAGTACTATGGTGACCCTCTAAATCTCTCCGTTTTCTCTTGCACCTTACCCTAGTGACCCTCTAAATCTCTCGTTTTCTCTCGCATACCGTACCCGTTTTCTCTGCTCTTTCTTCAGTCTACCTTCTAACAGACCACGTTTTCTCTCTCTCTCTCTCTCTCTCTCTCTCTCTCTCTCACTTTCAGGACAGACTATTCCATTTCCTTATTTTCAAACACATTTCCAAGCATATCTTTTTATCACCATGGGTCACTATATATGTATACATTGTAAATACATGTACGTAATCTCACACACACACACACACACACACACACACACACAGGAACGGAGGAAGAGGAAGAGATGAGACGAAAGTAAAGGAATGTAAGGAATGGAAATGAAAGGGAATAAATTAAGGGGAAGGGAGGGGAGAGAAAGGGAAGGAAAGAATAAGGGAAGAATGGGAAGGATTGAGGTGAAGAACAGGTAAATAAACACACACACACACACACACACACACACACACACACACACACTTGCTGGAATGATCAAAGTCTCGGAGTATGAAAAATCACCAATATTTAAATTCGATACAGACTTCCAATTTAGTCCGTATATGTTCTGTGTGACTCCCTATACGCCTGAGGTTACGAGACTGGCCTGGCGGAGCGTAAATAATAATAATAATGATAATAAAGGGAAATCGCAAAGTGTTTAATATGACATGGAACGGGAAACTATGGGAAAGGTTACTGTGTTGTCTCTCTCATATTCATAGCTTAGTTTGTCTTTGGTGTATTGGTGAGTCAATATAATATAATAAAAAGATAATGATAATAATAATGAGAAAAGGGAAGGAATGAGACAAAAAGGTGAGTTCTCACATGATATAACATCAGTAAAAATAATGAAGGAATTGGAATATCTTGGAATACTTCTTAAATAGCTCAACATAGGACTATCTTTGACTAATAAATGGAATAAAATAATCAAAACAAGTCCCATAGTATTACACAGGTTCTTAATTGACTAAGCTGAGCAACACAAGCACAAAAAATTATCCCATGGTTTCTCTCTTTGGTAACGCAGACTAAAATCGTAACACAAACCATCACAAAGTTCGTAAATTCTGCGCTAACTCTGGAATGTCTAAAACTCAACAACGCAGGCCTCTGTCGTAACCCCAAGCGGTCGGATCCACACACACACACACACACACACACACACACGCATATATATAACAAAGATCTCGGCACTGTCTCCACCCTTACACACACACACAGTTCCGTCGTCGCTCCGGCTAGGCTAAAAATTTGAAAATCTCTACACAAAAATAGCTTACAAAAATATTCATTCACCGTTGTCCGTTCCTGCGACTGACAAAAATGATGATCACCTTATGGCAGGATTGTTGGTGTTTTATTCCGATCCTGTTTATTGTGACAGCGTGAAGTGGGAGGGAGGGAGAGGAAGGGTTGAGACGAGAGTGAAGGAAGAGAAGGAATAGAAATAAAAGGGAAAATAAGGGAAAATGTAAGTTAGGGAATACAAAATGAATGGCAAACTATACAAGAAAGAAGGAGAGAATGAGACAAGGTGATGAAAGGGAAGAAATGAAAAGGAGGTTTGAAAAAATTAATAAAGATGAATGATGCAGAAAAAATAGAAATTAAGGGGAAAATACAGGAAAATGTAAGTTAGGGAATACAAAATGAATGGCAAACTATACAAGAAAGAAGGAAATAATGAGACAAGGTGATAAAAGGGAAGAAATGAAAAGGAGGTTTGAAAAAATTAATAAAAATAAATGATGCAGAAAAGAAGGAAAGAGTGAGTTTGTGACAGCTTGCATTTTTGGTCTTCTATCTTCAACCTGTTAATTGTGACACCTTCAAATGGACAGTCGACCACTTTTTGATCCTCCATGGGCGAAAATCTACCAGAATGACATATCGAAACAGCCTTAACAACTTGATCAGAACTCTCATGAACACTTTTTCTTTGTGATTTAAGTCGCTGCAATCTTGTGACCATCGTTTCTGTCAGTCGCAGGAACAGGACACGTAAGGTATTGGAAAGGAATCTTCCGAGTGTTAGCTTACGGATCTATGGCCTATGTCTTATGGGAGGGGCGGGACAAGAGGCCAGAGTGGAGGGGTGGAGGGGAAGGAAGGGTAAGGAGGGGAAGGAAGGGTAGGGAGGGGAAGGAAGGGTAGGGAGGGTAAGAACAGTAAGGGGAAGGAAGGGTAGGGAGGGGAAGAACAGTAAGGGGAAGGGAGGGTAGGGAGGGGAAGAACAGGAAGGGAAAGGAAGGGTAGGGAGGGGAAGGAAGGGTAGGGAGGGGAAGGAAGGGTAGGGAGGGTAAGAACAGGAAGGGGAAGGAAGGGTAGGAAGGGGAAGGAAGGGTAGGGAGGGGAAGGAAGGGTAGGAAGGGGAAGAACAGGAAGAAAAGAGAGAAACAAAAGATCATCATCATCATCATCATTGTCGTTTAACATCCATATTTTTCCATTCAAAAACAAAAACAAAAGACAAACAAGAAAAAAAAACATAACAGATATCTATTGACCATGAACTCTATAGAACACAAAATTAGTCCCATCGTTACATTTCTCTTTGGTGACGCAAAAACGTGTATAATCTAACATCTCGGAAAATTAAAATAAATAAATAAATAGTTTCCATAGTTTCCTTCTCTCTAACATCTAACATCTCGGAAAATTAAAATAAATAAATAAATAGTTTCCATAGTTTCCTTCTCTCTTTGGTGGCGCGAAAACGTGTATAATCTAACATCTTGGAAAATTAAAATAAATAAATAAATAGTTTCATAGTTTCCTTCTCTCTAACATCTAACATCTCGGAAAATTAAAATAAATAAATAAATAGTTTCCATAGTTTCCTTCTCTCTTTGGTGGCGCGAAAACGTGTATAATCCAACATCTCGTCAGTCATGGAATAAAAAAATAAATAAATAAAAAAAAAAAATTACATATGGCTAACACAAGCACTCATAGTTTCCTTCTCTCTTTGGTGGCGCGAAAACGTGTATAATCCAACATCTCGTCAGTCATGGAATAAAAAAATAAATAAATAAAAAAAAAAAATTACATATGGCTAACACAAGCACTCATAGTTTCCTTCTCTCTTTGGTGGCGCGAAAACGTGTATAATCCAACATCTCGTCAGTCATGGAATAAAAAAATAAATAAATAAAAAAAAAAAAAAATTACATATGGCTAACACAAGCACCCATAGTTTCCTTCTCTCTTTGGTAGCGCGAAAACGTGTATAATCCAACATCTCGTCATGGAATAAAAAAATAAAATAGAAATAAAATGAAAAATAACATAGCGAATACAAGCACCCATAGTTTCCTTCTCTCTTTGGTAGCGCGAAAACGTGTATAATCTAACATCTCGTCATGGAATAAAAAAATAAAATAGAAATAAAATGAAAAATACCATAGCGAATACAAGCACCCATAGCTTCCTTCTCTCTTTGGTGGTGCGGAAAACTCATAAAACTTAACAATATAGACTCGTTTGACTAAAAATTGGAATATAACACAAAATATCTCCCATCGCATAACATAGGCTCTCATTTGGCTTTAAAATGGAATAAAACACTCAAAATAAGTCTCATAACATAACATACTCTCATTTGACTAAAAAAATTGGAATATGTCGAAATATGTCTCACACTAAAACATAGATTCTCGTCTGACTCAATAGAATGAAATATAACACAATTTTACTTCCATAGCACAACATTGGACTATCTTTGACTAATGAATGGAATAAAACACTCAAAGCAAGTCCCAAAACATAACATATACTCTCATGTGACTAAAAAAAATGGAATATGTCAAAATCTGTCGCACACTAAAACATAGATTCTCGTTTGACTCAATAGAATGAAATATAACATAATTTTACTTCCATAGCACAACATTGGACTATCTTTGACTAATGAATGGAATAAAACACTCAAAACAAGTCCCAAAACATAACATATACTCTCATGTGACTAAAAAAAAGGAATATGTCAAAATCTGTCGCACACTAAAACATAGATTCTCGTTTGACTTATCAGAATGGAATACAACAATCAAAACAAGTCCCACAGTATTACACAGGTTCTTAATTGACTAAGCTGAGCAACATAAGCACAAAAAATAGTCCCATGGTTTCTCTCTTTGGTAACGCGAACTTAACTCGTAACATAAACCAACACAAACATAACTTTCCGTCCGTCTATACTTTTAAAGACCTTATACTTCCATTAAAAAGACACAAACTTAACTTATAACCATTTTCGCACCTTTAAAATTTAGAGTATTATCAGTTAAGGGAGCGTAGGGGCAGCGTTACCAAATTATCGCAGTCAGCCACTCATTATCGTACTCAGCCACTCAGCACATCGCAGTTTCCGGTTTCTGAGTCACAGCTATCGCAAACAGACGCCAATAAGTAATGATTGTAACGATAACTTTAACTGGAATCTCGTTATCTGTGTGGGTAGAAAAGTTTCGGTAATTGCGATGTTCTGAGTACGATAACTTGGCAACGTTGGCGGGAAAGGATAAAGGGTGAAATTAAGGGTGATGGGTCTAAGGGTGTTCTGGCGCCTTGTCCCTCCGGTGGGCAAGGGTGGGAAGGGCTAGTGACTGGGTGTGGACGGCCTGCTGTGGGGCGCCCTTGTGCTGCTCCCGCCCTTAGATGACCTGACCCTTTGGTGGCACTGTAACCTTAGCTCTGCACTCCTTTTTTTTTTTTTTTTGACGTCGTGGCCTATTGCGCCGGTAGGCTTCTTCCCGGTGGGTCCTGATGGTCGGCCCAGCCCGTCCTGGCGCAGGCGAGTGTTTATAGTGGCGCCATCTTGCATTGGCTCGTGCTGTCCACCCGGAGCTCATTTTTAATCCTAGAATCTAGAGTCCGGGTTGATAGGTGGTCTTCTGGACAGCATGTGGATAGTTTGAATCCACTCGGCGGCGGCTGAAAAATCCCAGCTTGGTGGCACCGGGCGGGGATTGAACTCGCGTCCTCCTGAACGCGGCGCCGTCACGCTATCCTTTCAGCCATCGTTTGTTTTGGGGTTCTTTTTTCTCATGTTCTTTTGTTGATTTTCTTGCATTCCATTTCTTCTTTTCTTCTCTATTCTTCTCTTCTTTGGTCTCCTTTCAACTCCTTCTCTTCCTCTCCTTGTTTACATCATCTCTTTTATTCTTCTCTCTTTCTATGTCTGTTTTATCTATGTTTTCTGTTCTTCTAATCCATGTTTTTCTTCTCCTTGCTTTCCTTGTCTCTCTTCTTATCCATTCGTTCTCTTCTATCTCCCTTTCCTTCTCTCCTATTATTCCTGTCTTCACTGTTTTCTTCTCTTCTCTCTCTGCTAGTCTTCTTATTTCTGTTTAATTCTCTCTTTTCTTCTTTTCCTCCCACCCGAAATTGACCCCTTCACCCGAAATTGACCTCTCCTTTGGGCACTCTTTACTTTTGTCTGTTATGGGAGCGGTGAGTAGCGGGCATTTTTCTCTACACTCCTTTTGTTGCCCTTGAGCCGTCTCCTTTGTTGTGAAAATATAAAAAAAAGTCTTCCCGTAACAACAGACAACGCACAACGACCCCCACAAAGCACGAGGGCAGCACAGTGAGCACCCGCGGCCGTCCCCACCCCACCTACAGCACTGGATTGTGTAATTACGCTTCTCCCTCTGCAGAGCGAACGTACGTGACTGAACGCGACTGGAACATGACTGGAACGTGACTGGAACATGATCGGAACACGGAATGACACCACAACGATACGGGACCATTTGCACCGCGGGGAAAAGTCTAGGGAAGCTACGTTACGCATTTCGCTACCTCAGAATTTGGCGGGAAAAGGATTGTTTTGGGGTTTTGGTGGATTTCGGGGTGTTATTCTATAGTTTCGTGACTGGAACACGGAACACCACAACGAGGGACCTTTTGCACCGCGGGAAAGTCTAAGGAAGCTACGTTACGCATTTCGCTAACTTAGAATTTGGCGGAAAAAGGATTGTTTGGGGGTGTGGTATTTTTCGGGGTGTTATTCTATAGTTTCGTGACTGTAACACGGAACACCACAACGAGGGACCTTTTGCACCGCGGGAAAGTCTAAGGAAGCTACGTTACGCATTTCGCTAACTTAGAATTTGACGGGAAAAGGATTGTTTGGGGTTGTGGTGTTTTTCGGGGTGTTATTCTATAGTTTCGTGACTGGAATGTGACTGGAACACGGAAAACCACATTACGGGACCTTTTGCACCGCTAGAAAGTCTAAGGAAGCTACGTTATGCATTTCGCTACCTCAGAATTTGGCGGGAAAAGGATTGTTCGGGGTTTTGGTGGATTTCGGGGTGTTATTCTATAGTTTCGTGACTGGAACACGGAACACCACAACGAGGGACCTTTTGCACCGCGGGAAAGTCTAAGGAAGCTACGTTATGCATTTCGCTAACTTAGAATTTGGCGGGAAAAGGATTGTTCGGGGTTTTCGTAGTGTTATTGTAATGTTTCGTGACTGGAACGTTACCGACGCACGAAACACCACAACGAGGGACCTTTTGCACCGCGGGAAAGTCTAAGGAAGCTACGTTACGCATTTCGCTACGTCGGTATTTTGGCGGGAAAAAGGAATTGGAATATCTTAGGGGAGTTTGGGGTTCAAGGGGTCTTATTGCAATGTTCGGAGGGGTGGAATCGAGGTGGTAACACGACGAACATGTATTGGAAGTCGCTGTAACACGTAATAAGCAGTCGTAGTAGTAGTAATAGTAGTAGTAGTAGTAGTCGTAGTAGTAGTAGCGGAAATCCGTATCTCGACATATATAAAAAGTTGACATACACATAATACTTGTTTTTTTTTTGTCTATACAGGAGAAGGTTTTGGAGTTCCTTAGGCTACGGTTAGGCTACGGTTAGGTCATAATATACACTTCGTTATCGGAGGAGCACGCGATTACGTCGAGTTTAAGAGTGAGTGATGGAGTGACGACACGAGGCGAGAGAGACACAATGAACCTCCTCCTCCTTCTTCTTCGATTCCCTTCTCTGAGGCGCAGACTGAAGACATACTTAATCGAATACTATGCTCTTACATCCTATTTATCTTACGCTCTTCAACTTGCACCTCCGTATAGGACTAAATTAACACACACACACACACACACACACACACACACACACACACACACAGCTGTTTAGGACTACGATAACCTACACACACACACACACACACACACACAGCTCAATTCATAAGCGACAGAAGAGAATCGCATCCTCACCCGAGTATAAACGTCAGAAATTGAACACACATTGACATAACATTATCACCTGGAGCTGGAAAATCCTTGAGTCGTACACACATAGAGAGTTGGTACACATATATATATATACGTACATGAGCCTTTGTTGACGTGCACATACAGACAGACACTCTCGGGCGTACACACACACACACAGGTCACAGATGTTGCTGGAGGCGAGGTTTGAGGGTCGTACTCTTGACCCCAAACGCTCCATAAACGACGGAAAAAAAAGACCAAAAAATGTTACGCGATAAACGAGACGAAGTGATTCTGCCGCCTGACCTGACCTGATCTGACCTGACTGGAATCATTAACCAACACAATACTCTCATGACTGAAAATTCAACGTGAGATCAAATGTCTTTTAAATCGATTCGCGTTAACTTAATATTCTCATGTAAAAAAAGGAATACAGAACTGGATTTTGTCGATTTGTTTTTTTGGTATTACGTATATTGAATTTGTTATTGTTACTTGTTTTGTATAGGGTTGGTGAGGTGGCAGAATGCTGGGTCTCACACCTGTACAGCTAGCTAATGTGCGTCACCTGTCCACACCCGCTCCACACCCAAGTGAGGCCTAGGTGTGTGTGGGGGTCATAAGGTGCGCAGACAAGTGTCGTCGTACCCATAAAACTAAATATTCAACTTTGCCTAATCTCAATTCGTTACGCACACACACACACACACACATACATACACTCACTTATACAGACACACACACACACACACAGTTACTCATACATACATATAGACACACACGCATGGCAAACACAGATTCGCACACACACACACACACACACACACACACACTTAAACGTACATACGCACACACACTCATGACTTTGAATATACACTTAGATGTTGTACGTAACAAAGAATGCAAAACCTTGATACGTAATTCCCTAGACAGTGCTGCCAACCCTACAAAGTGTTCCCCTAGACAGTGTTATCAACCCTATCAAAAAAATTCCCTAGACAGTACTGCCAACCCTACAAAGAGTTCCCATAGACAATGTTACCAACCCTATCAGGAGAGTTCCCTAGACAGTACTGCCAACCCTATGAGGAGAGTTTCCCTAGACAGTGTTGCCAACCCTATCAGGCAAATTCCCTAGACAGTGCTACCAACCCTAAAAAGAGTTTCCCTAGACAGTGTTGCCAACCCTATAAGGAGTTTCCCAAGACAGTACTGCCAACCCTATGAGGAGAGTTTCCCTAGACAGTGTTGCCAACCCTACGAGATGAGTTCCTGCTACTAATGATGATGGTTCTAGCGTTTATTCTTTTTAGCTTTTTCTAGATTTTTTAACTAAAGGTGTTTGGTCTAATTGTACATATTTTTAGAGGTTAGAAAAGTGTCTATAATGGTTTTGATGGATGATTATTCTATTACGAGAGTGTCAGTGTATTTTTTTCTATTTGATTCGGCAAATAAAAAAACAAACAAGAATACAACATAGCGCTAACTAGCCTAATAGTGACCATGATCTGATGACTAGAGAAATAATAATAATAATAATAATGAATAAATAATAAATGAAAAATAATATAAATGTATAGGTTTCTCATGTGACTAGAAATTCCGAATACTTGATCATCTCTCGTAAATCTCTATCGGAAAGACTTTAAGCACTAGGGACAAAAAACAACAAAAAAAAGATAAATATGAAAAAGTTAAACAAATAAATAAAAAATAGCTTCTCATTTGACTAGCAATGCCGAATACTTTGAGATCTCTCATAAATCTCTATCGGAAAGACTTTTAGCACTGAGACAAAAATAGATAAATAAATAGCCTATATAAAAAAAAATGAAAAAAATAAATAAAATAGCTTCTCATTTGACTAGCATTGCCGAATACTTTAAGACCTCTCGTATATCTCTATCGGAAAGACTTTTAGCATGGAGACAAAAACAAATAATAAAAAATAAAAGGTTCTCAGTTGACTAACAATTATAAATACTCTTCCATCTCTCGTAAACCTCTATCGGAAAGACTTTTAGCACGGAGACAAAAACAAATAATAAAAAATAAAAGGCTCTCAGTTGACTAACAATTAAAAATACTCTTCCATCTCTCGTAAACCTCTATTGGAAAGACTTTTAGCACGAGACAAAAAACAATTATAATAAAAATGGAAATAAAATAAATAAATAAATAAAATAGTTTCTCATTTGACTAGGAATGCCCAATACTTTAGACCTCTCGTAAATCTCTATCGGAAAGACTTTAGCGCGAGACAAAAGAATAATTATAATAAAAATGAAAATAAAATAGATAAATAAATAAAATAGTTTCTCATTTGACTAGGAATGCTGAATACTTTAAGACCTCTCATAAATCTCTATCGGAAAGACTTTAGTGCGGGTTTAGTTTTTGAACGCGTTGAGGAGAAACAAATCAATCTCATATTCTGAAATCACTGATGAGGGAAACAAGATTAAGCCTACAGTTTGAATTCAAGGATGACATAATTAACAAATCCTACTAATTACGGAAACAAAGAAATCTCACTTTTTTTAATTCACTAATGAGGGAAACAAGATTAAGCCGACAGTTTGAATTCAAGGATGACATAATTAACAAATCCTACTAATTACGGAAACAAAGAAATCGCACTTTTTTTTAATTTACTAATGATGGAAACAAGAATAAGTCCACAGTCTGAATTCAAGGATGACATAATTAACAAATCCTACTAATTACGGAAACAGAAATCTCACTTTTTTTAATTCACTAATGAGGGAAAAATATGAGTCTTCTAGTTTGAATTCAAGGATGACATAATTAACAAATCCTACTAATTACGGAAACAAAGAAATCTCACTTTTTTAATTCACTAATGAGGGAAAAATATGAGTCTTCTAGTTTGAATTCACTAATGATAAAAGTAACGAATCCTACAGTTTTAGCAAATACTATAATTATAAACATATTAATCTCTCATCATCATTATTATTATTATTAGTGAAACACACACACACACACACACACACACACACACACACACTTTCCTCTTCTTACCTAAACCCTACACGCACAAACACACACACACACACACACACTTCCTTATAATCTACTTCATCATGGAAACACACACACACACACACACACACACACACACACACTCGAAAACACACATCCTTTGGTAGACAGCTTTGGATTATCGCACTCGGACACTCGCCACAGAACACATTTTGATATTTCGCTACGTAAGGGCGATTGACGTGAACCACATGCGTCAAATCCACCTTTCTGGGCAGTCACAGTAGCGCCCTGACCTTCCTTCACTTAGTTCATGGTGTCGGAAAAAAAGGGATTGAGATAGAGGGGAAAGACTGTTATAAAAGCCGTTTGGAATCGACTCTTAGGATCACGGAGGGAAAGATAGAGTTGGAACCTACTGTAAGGGGTTTCGAGTGCTATTTGGCTTCTGTCGTATGGAATGGAGAAGATTAAAGAGTTCAAACCTATTATGAAAGGCTTCTGGAATTGACTCTTAGTGTTGGGAAAAGGAAGGATAGAGTTAGAACCCACTATAAGAGGTTCGAGTACTATTTGGCTTCTGTCGTATGGAATGAAGAAGATTAAAGAGTTCAAACCTATTATGAAAGGCTTCTGGAATTGACTCTTAGTGTTGGGAAAAGGAGGAAATAGAGTTTGAACCTGCTATAAGAGGTTTCAAGTACTATTTGGCTTCTGTCGTATGGAATGAAGAGGATTAAAGAGTTTGAACCTATTATGACAGGCTTTGGAAATTGACTCTTAGTATTGGGAAAAGGAAGGATAGAGTTAGAACCCACTATAAGAGGTTCGAGTACTATTTGGCTTCTGTCGTAAGGAATGAAGAAGATTAAAGAGTTCAAACCTATTATGAAAGGCTTCTGGAATTGACTCTTAGTGTTGGGAAAAGGAAGGATAGAGTTGGAACCTGTTTTAAGAGGTTTCAAGAGTATTTGGCTTCTAGCATAAGGAATGAAGAAGATTAAAGAGTTCAAACCTACTATGAGAGGCTTTGGAAATTGACTCTTAGTATTGGGAGAAGGAAGGATAGAGTTGGAACCTACTGTAAGAGGTTCGAGTACTATTTGGCTTCTCTCGTAAGGAATGAAGAGGATTAAAGAGTTCAAACCTATTATGAAAGGCTTCTGGAATTGACTCTTAGTGTTGGAAAAGGAAGGAAAGAATCAGAACCTGCTATAAGAGGTTCGAGTACTATTTGGCTTCTGTTGTAAGGAAAGAAGAAGTTAGAGTTCAAACCAGTTATGAAAGACTTCAGAGATAGAGGAATAGAGTTTGAACCTGCTATAAGACATTTCAAGAGTATTTGGCTTCTGTTGTAAGGAACAGAAAGGATTAAAGAGTTCAATCCTATTACAAAAGGGTTCAGGGATAGAGGAATAGAGTTGGAACCTGCTATAAGAGGTTTCAAGAGTATTTGACTTCTGTCGTAAGGAACGAAGAGGATTGAAGAGTTCAATCCTATTATGAAAGGCTTCAGGGAGTTAGATCCATTCACAGAGTACATATGAGAACCAGAAACTAACCTCTCTCTATCTCACACACACACACACACACACACACACACGCAGAGGGAATACTATCATGGAGTCTTCGGTTCTGTGGAGTATAGTGGAGTTTATGATCTCTCCACAAGCAGCCTTCACGCACCTCCTCCAAACACTTGTAACTACGAGGGATGACGTCTACCATAATCGGAATGCGAAATACCGACCGATCTATACACACATATATTAGTAGTACCCTCATTGTAAGCTCAGGTATAATAAATAGATATAAAGGAAACACTAGGTCTCTTACGCTACAGGAACAAATGACAGACTTCAATACGTAACCTTAACACTACGGGGAAATCAGGTTCAACAAGACTTATTACTTCGGAAATGATTATACGAGGTTTGCGAATGTCCGAACTGCCAGACGAACGCAGCGTGACGTTTTAATTTACGCTAATGCTACAGTGTCCGAGGTGTTTGTCTGACGGTCCGGCATTCGGGTAGTGGCGGAAAAATGTTTGGAAATTACGTACGTTTATGAGTCTAGGTTACGCTACGACGCCGCTCGGAACACTGTGGGGTTTGCGGCGCCCTTTTGATATACCTTCGGAGGAACACACGTAGAGTATCGTACAGACAAGCCGACACGGTGAGAGAGTAACAAGTGACAGGCTCGTAAGGGCAGTGGAAAAACGCACACACGCACACAGAAACACACACGCACACACACACAAACCAGATGAAGAAACTGGAACGTAGGACAGATGGGAAATTAAAACACACACACACACACACACACTTGCATACACACACACACACACACACACACACTCGTCATACTCCCAAATGAAACATAACTAAGAAACAGACATAAGACAGACTGGGAAATCAAAACACACACACACACACACACACACTTACACGCACACAAACGCACACACACATATACGCCTTACTAACAAGTGAAACAGTGACATGGGACAGAATGGAAAATCACACCCACACACACACACACACACACGCACACACACACACGCACACTCATCTCAAAATCACCACAAGCCTTATACACATTCGACTGGCTTTATACAACTGACTGACCGACTGGCTGACTGGCTGACCGGCTTTACACATGCTGGATGAACTCGGGGTTGAGGAAGGAGAAGCCGGAGAACTCGGTCTGTTCGATGTTCATCATGAAGAGCTTGTCCGTTGGGGTGAGTTCCGTGCGCTCCGACGTGAACTGCTTGTCGAAGTTGCTGACGTCCTTTCGGTGGCGCTGAAATACGAGGTGGGGATTAGTTACGTATGTGTGTGTGTGTGTGTGTGTGTGTGTGTGTGTGTGTTTGTATACAGGGTGTGTGGTGCTGTCTTGTGGTCCTGTATGTATAGTTTGTCGGTCTTTGTGTAAACTGTTCGATACTTTCTACCATTACGAGATTTTCCTTCAATATATTTCATGCGTCTATTGCTGTGTGTGTGTGTGTGTGTGTGTGTGTGTGTGTGTGTGTGTGTGTGTTTGTATACAAGGTGCAGTCTTGTGGTTCTGTTTAAATATGTATAGTTCTTCGGTCTTTGTGTAAACTGTTCAATACTTTCTACCATTACGACATTTTCCGTCATTCTATTTCATGCGTCTATTGCTGTGTGTGTGTGTGTGTGTGTGTGTGTGTGTGTGTGTGTATACAGGGCGTGTGGTGCAGTCGTGAGGTTCAGTTTAAATATGTATAGTTCTTCGGTCTTTGTGTAAACTGTTCGATACTTTCTACCATTACGACATTTTCCGTCAATCTATTTCATGCGTCTATTTCTGTGTGTGTGTATGTGTGTGTGTAGTGTGTGTATACAGGGTGTGTGGTGCAGTCTTCTGGTCCTGTTTAAGTATGTATAGCTTGTCGGTCTTTGTGTAAACTGTTCGATACTTTCTACTATTACGACATTTTCCGTCAATCTATTTCATGCGTCTATTGCTGTGTATGTGTGTGTGTGTGTGTGTGTGTGTGTGTGTGTATACAGGGCGTGTGGTGCAGTCGTGAGGTTCAGTTTAAATATGTATAGTTTTTCGTTCTTTGTGTAAACTGTTCGATACTTTCTACTATTACGACATTTTCCTTCAATATATTTCACGCGTTTATTGCTGTGTGTGTGTGTGTGTGTGTGTGTGTGTGTGTGTGTGTGTGTGTGTGTGTGTGTAATTCTCTGGAACCTAGAAACCATTATTAGAATTTATTATTATTATTGTTGTTATTATTATCATGTTATCGTTATTAAAATTTGTTAGTCATTTCTATTTAAATTTTTTTCATCCGTAACTTTAATAAAATCGTAACGGAATCGTAAATGATGATTCTTCACTTAACGCTTTCAAAATAATAATAAGAAAATTATATAAGTAAAGTCACATCAATTTACTATAAGAATTTTGACCCTGGATTAAAATATATTCCCTAGAAACATCAAATTTAACCTCCTTATTTAACCTCTTTCATATATACAATAATTAACTTTTTATTTATCTCTTTACTCTCTAAGTCAGATTAAGTACGAGGCGGATTAGTGCAAGAGGAAGAGGCAAACAAACTCTTTAAGTGATGCAAACTCTCTCCGTAACTCACACAATATTGCCAAGACTCAGACCAAAACAAGTTAACATGACCACAAGCTATCACTGCCACACTTTATAATCCATTTCAACAGGCTAACATTTCCAAGCATCAGGCACTTGAAGAACACTCGAGCTGACACCATGCATATGAAGCCTTGCGCGACTGAAGCAAGTGATCTCTCTCTCTCAATACGTCACCAAACAGTTTTATTTTAGTGCAAACAACAAGCAAGGCAAAAGTACTTACCAGGGAGCTAGATGGAGGATTTATACAACAGCCAGCACTACCTGTTTTAAAAGATCGTTAGCCATTCCATAAGTTACCATCACTGTTGCCACCTCTACAGTACAGGGACGCCACTGCAATCAGGATTAGAACTAGTAGGCTATCTTAACCCGGTAGCAGCGACGGGCCAAATTTGAGGCTTTACCGTGTAGCAGCGACGGGCCAAATTTGTGCCATGATATAAACCCCCCCAAAATAGATGATGCATAAAGTGATCACAAATGCGTTTATATATTATGAAATGGTTTGTGTGAGGGGTGATTTTTTCTCATTTTTCTCGCTCGGAGGGACCATTAAGAAACATGATCCCTGCTGCTACCGGGTTAAGATTCTACAGGCCACAGGTTGGGTCCTTATCTACAAAGGTGCCATTATTCTCTTGTTTATGAATGCAACAACCAACATAAACATTACTATTTCTGTCTGTATTTCCATTCCAGAGATAAAATCAAAGGTCTATTAAATGTTTTGGTGAAGGTAAGGTTACATAAAGGAATCCTGTTGTTTCTTTGCTGTTAAATTCGCTACAAAAAGGAAGTCTCACGTTTTCTCAATATTCTTCGCTGACTAAAGGAAATAGTTAAAGGAATGTTGTGTCTTCATTTGTTAAACTGGCTACATAAAGGAATCTTGTTGTTTTTTTGCTGTTAACTTGGCTACAAAAAGGAAGTCTCACATTTTCTCAGTATTCTTCGGTGACTAAAGGAAATAGTTAAAGGAATGTTGTCTTCATTTGTTAAACTGGCTACATAAAGGAATCCTGTTATTTTTTTTGCTGTTAACTTCGCTACAAAAAGGAAGTCACGTTTTCTCAATATTCTTCGCTGACTAAAGGAAATAGTTAAAGGAATGTTGTCTTCATTTGTTAACCTGGCTACATAAAGGAATCTTGTTGTTTCTTTGCTGTTAAATTCGCTACAAAAAGGAAGTCTCACGTTTTCTCAATATTCTTCGGTGACTAAAGGAAATAGTTAAAGGAATGTTGTGTCTTCATTTGTTAAACTGGCTACATAAAGGAATCCTGTTGTTTCTTGCTGTTAACTTCGCTACAAAGAGGAAGTCTCACGTTTTCTCAATATTCTTCGCTGACTAAAGGAAATAGTTAAAGGAATGTTGTGTATTCATTTGTTAACCTGGCTACATAAAGGAATCCTGTTGTTTTTTTTGCTGTTAACTTCGCTACAAAAAGGAAGTCCCGTTTTCTCAATATTCTTCGCTGACTAAAGGAAATAGTTAAAGGAATGTTCTGTCTTCATTTGTTAACCTGGCTACATAAAGGAATCCTGTTGTTTTTTTTGCTGTTAACTTCGCTACAAAAAGGAAGTGTCACGTTTTCTCAGTATTCTTCGCTGACTAAAGGAAATAGTTAAAGGAATGTTGTGTCTTCATTTGTTAACCTGGCTACATAAAGGAATCAATGCTGTATGTAGTCTTCAGCCACTGCCAACTTTGCTACATAAGGGAGTGTTGAATCTTCGTCCGCCATCAATCTCCTACGTAAAGAAATCCTGTGACCTGTTCCTTTGTCAACGTGAGCTTGTTCAATGGCTGGGCTTAAAATTTTGAGTGGTGGAAAAGAATGAAAACCTGTCTCTTAAACTTAATACAGCACACACACACACACACACACACACACACACAAAGAAATATAGAGGTTTGGAACAGACTGAGTGAGGATGTAGTATTGGTGAGGAGTGTGCAAAGCTTTAAGGAAAAGTTGGATAAATGTAGATATGGAGACGGGACCACACGAGCGTAAGCCCAGGCCCCGTAAAACTACAACTACGCAAACACACACACACACACACACACACAGGCAAACATCACCCATAAGGATACACACACAAAATCAAAAGTCTAATAAATGTTTTTGTTTTATTAACTTATATATCATTTATAATTTTAAAGTCTGACAACGGGGGGAGGGGGGAAGGGGGGGGAGGCATGAACGGGTAAACCGATGGTCGAAGGGGCTAAGCCAAAAAGACGGTCCTTAGATATTATGAATCGGGTGGCGGCGGAGCGATGCCGTCTGCCCACATCACGTCAGTCTTGTATTTCCCTCGCTGCGGACCTCTCTGTGACTTAGCGACCGTGTTGGGGCTTGGGGGTCAGTGTTATACGTCATACAAACTAAACTAACAGTTGAAAAATGGAATCCGCTAACGCTAAATCACCGTAGAATGTAAAACGCGCTCCCTAACACCCAGGAGTAGTACTAGGCTAGCGTCCCTCGCCCATTGCATAACACGCTCCTCTTAAACCGAATAAGCTCTAGAAAAATAAACACTGATACCAAAACATTATTAGTAGTATTTCCATAGTATCTGCAGCACTGGGTCAACAATGGTAAATAGAATCTGTGGGTAGTTCTGTCCTAATAAATCAATGCTCGGTTTTAAGCTACGTACGTTATGACGGGAGGCTCGCACACGGCATGACGGCCCCCTTGTCCTAGGAATGTCCTCGGTGATTGTCCTCGCTTGCTCTCTACCTCTCTCTCTCTCTGTCTCCCTTATGTTCCGAGGAGGCAAATCGAACCTTTACTAATCGATATCTGACATTGAAAAATTCCCGACTCGCAACGAAAAAACCTTTACTTGTCGTTTCTCCGTCATTTTACCCTTTGCTTGCCTTGTGTCCTCTCCTACAGTGCCTAACCTCACACCCCTATGCACGAGGAACCACACAAAACCTTACTAGCCATACTCAATTCGACAAAATCTTGACTCATTACAAAAAGCTTTACTTGTCGTTTCTCCGTCATTTTACCCTTTGCTTGCCTTTTGTGTCCTCTCCTACAGTGCCTAACCTCACACCCCTATGCACGAGGAAGCACACAGAACCTTACTAGCCATACTCAATTCAACAAAATCTTGACTCATTACAAAAAGCTTTACTTGTCGTTTATGTCGTTTTATCCTTTGCCTGCCTTGCGTCCTCTCCTACAGTGCCTAACCTCACACCCCTATGCGCGAGGAACCACACAGAACCTTACTAGCCATACTCAATTCGACAAAATCTTGACTCATCACAAAAAACTTTACTTGTCGTTTATATGTCGTTTTACTCTTTGCTTGCCTTGGGTCCTCTCCTACAGTGCCTAACCTCACACCCCTATGCGCAAGGAACCACACAGAACCTTACTATCCATACTCAATTCAACAAAATCTTGACTCATTACAAAAAGCTTTACTTGTCGTTTATGTCGTTTTATCCTTTGCTTGCCTTGTGTCCTCTCCTACAGTGCCTAACCTCACACCCCTATGCACGAGGAAGCCCACAGAACCTTACTATCCATACTCAATTCGACAAAATCTTGACTCATTACAAAAAACTTTACTTGTCGTTTCTCTGTCATTTTATCCTTTGCTTGCCTTGCGTTCTCTCCTACAGTGCCTAACCTCACACCCCTATGCACGAGGAACCACACAGAACCTTACCAACCATATCCATGTCGACAAAATCTTGACGTTATCTGACTTCCATTTCACCTCACACCTTTCCCCCGAACCAATACCACATGGCAGCGGCCTTGTCAAAATGCCGTCGACGCTGTGTAATTGTTTCCTGTTAGCTGGGTTGCATTAGGGAAGCGCACAGAACCCTTACTATGCATATTTGAACTTGATGTAAAACTTTCAACTCGCTAAAGAGCTCTACCTGCATTGCTTCTCTGCTATGTACAGCCCTTTGCCTCAGACACCTTGGTTGAATAAGCATAAAAAGTTGCTATTTATATTCAATGTGACAAAAAACTCGCTAAAAACCTTTACCTGCATTGCTTTCTCCTCATTGTACAGCACTTTGCCTCACATACCTTGGTTGAATAAGCATAAAAACCTTGCTATTTATATTCAACGTGACAAAAAACTCACTAAAAAACTCTACCTGCATTGCTTTCTCCTCATTGTACAGCACTTTGCCCCACACACCTTGGTTGAATAAGCATAAAAACCTTGCCATTTATATTCAACGTGACAAAAAACTCGCTAAAAAACTCTACCTGCATTGCTTTCTCCGCTACGTACAGCCCTTTGCCTCAGACACCTTGGTTGAATAAGCATAAAAACCTTGCCATTTATATTCAATGCAACAAAATCTTCCGACACGTAACAGAAATCTTAACTGTCTAGCGTCCAGCCTACACCTCACTATTCCTATTCAACGTGGCAAAAAGCTTCCGACACATTAGAGAAATTTTACTGTCGTATGTTCACCCTGCACCTTGCTATTCCTATTCAGTACGGCAAAAGACTTTCAATTCAGTATAAAAATCTCATTAAATACTTCTTATAGACACACACTGCCTCTCTCTCTCTCTCTCTCTCTCTCTCTCTCTCTCTCTCTCTCTCTCTCTTGTCGAATTCTAGGCTATCTCGTAATACTCATAAAATGTAGTGCGAGTCTGTTAAGAGAGCAAAAAACTCCATCGGTTCAGTATAAAAATCACAAAAAATACTTCTTATATGCACTCAAAAACTGCCTCTCTCTCTGTCTCTCTTCCTCTCTCTTGTCGAATTCTACCTCGAAATACTCATAAAACGTAATGCAAAAAGCTCCATCGATTCAGTATAAAAATCACACAAAATACTTCTTATATGCACTCAAAAACTCTCTCTCTCTGTCTCTCTTCCTCTCTCTCTTGTCGAATTCTACCTCGAAATACTCATAAAACGTAATGCAAAAAACTCCATCGATTCAGTATAAAAATCACACAAAATACTTCTTATATGCACTCAAAAACTGCCTTCCCCCCTCTCTCTCTCTCTCTCTCTCTCTCTCTCTCTTGCTCTTCTCTTTCTTATCAATCTCTGTCTCTCTTCTCTCCACCGAGGACGTTTATACACACGACCAAATTTGGGCGAAACAGAAAAAATAAACCCAAAAACACATGACATTCAGATTCCACCTAAACTCCACAACCGGCGCCGCGATAACCAAGATCATAACACGACAACGAATGCCTCGCACGCCGCCTCCGTCTCCGTAAATTGCATAATAATCAAAGGGGAGTTTTCTCCGTCATCCGTTCATCCAGAATTATGCTCTCGGCGCCGCTATCTCAGCCTTGGATTTCGAGTTGCGATTACGAACACGCTGCCAATACGTCGGTACACATGCGCCCCGATCACCACTAAACGGCGTACATGGAGGCAGCGCTACACGGCTTAATTTTACGCGTTACCAAGACTAGGAAGGCGCAAACTAACACACACACTAACTTTACGTAATAAGGTCCCGGGCGCTGCGAGAACCAATCCCATGTTAGCTAAAACACCGAACAAACACCAAATACTGAAGTAGCAAAATATGAAGCTAAGTAAGGATGACCAAAGGGGTGGAGAGCTTAGTATACGTAAGTTAAGTATGTATGAGAACTCTAGACACATTGTAGCGCTTATATATAACTCTCTGACAGCGAATATTGTATGTACGGTGTATGACCTAAGCCTACGAAACCAGAGTGAATTGTGCTGAAGCCAGGTCGAGGTCAGCCCAGTGTGGGGTGACCTCGCGGCACTGAACGCATGTAACAGCCTCCCACTCTCCCTGCTCGAAAATTTACGTTCATAATCCGACTCGACAGAGCGTAATACCATCTAAAAACCTCTTAATCTTACGTAAGGGGTAGTTTGAAGTGCCTGGGTTTGGGTTCGACATCAACAGGGAGAGACTTGATCCTCGTGGCAGACTGCGCGCCGTAGACACAAAGAATATTCCCAGGTGCTTGCTTACGTGGCTAGGGGGAACGACACATCACTGCGAGTCATTGTACGTCGCTATACAGGTCCGTCCGCGTAAGAGAAAGCGGGCAGAACCGAAACGTGGATTTGTAAAGAGGATGCGATTATCGGGGGTTGAGAGGTGGACACACACACACACATAAACAAACACATAAACACTTCAATACCATCTTACTTGCATTCCCTTATAACAGGTGGCAACTTAAGGGCATAAAAAAAGGAGAAATAAAAGCTTAAAACCACTACTATTAATCTTATTGTTCCGGTTTAAGTGATTTCACGACCCGAGTGACGGTTTGACGAGACCTCTCCGATACGACCATGACAGACAGACACCTACGATACCATGCCTCATCTTCATAGCCTCGGAAATAGTCGTAATCATAAAAAATCAAAGCGTTTATGAGTGTGTGTGTGTCCAAAGGGTCAGTCAGTCTTGTGGTGTCAGAGGGCAAGATAGAGCTATTCCGTACCCTCGCCACCACCACCGACAAGACTTGGGAGGCGAAGTGCAAGGAAGATTGGGACTACTCGTAAGGGATCACAGAGGTTAGAGTCGGTTGCTGTGCGTTAATCCTAAACAACAGGTTGATAAAATGCCTTAAAATCCAGTATTATCCTCCTCATGATAATTATAGTAGCAGTAATAGTAGTAGTAGTAGTATATATATAATTTAAAATACAACAGTAATATAGTAGTACTTGTTAATTGATAAAAAGTTAACTCGCTCTAGTAGTAATGATACCAAGGCTAATAATACTAAAGGTCGCTTATGGTTGTATTGATTAAGAGTCCGAGGGAATAAGTATGACTAAACTGTATACCTTTAAAATCTATGAGCCGATTTCACAGTCCAACACAGTGTCTTCGTAACAGCCCGAACCAAACTACAGAATCCCGTACAATCCAAAATGGTGAGGGCTTCGATGCCACACTAAATACACAAGACTTTTCCTGTAGAGTTTCATCAAATTTGTGGACTTAAACATAAACACCAGACACTATACAAGGAAATTTCGAAGGCTCTGGTATTGGTTTGGGAGCTTACTAACCCGTCATGGGGGGACTGTGAAACTGGCCCTATGACATGCGATCCTTACGGCTGCTGGAAATGGTGGGTCAGTCCTTTGCTGTACCGTATATCTTTATCACACTGTGTCGGCGTACGAGAGAACACCCGTAGCTCTCACTAGGTTTGTTTTTCTTTATTATTTAACGCCATATCGTCGGTGCTTCTCCATATATGCAACGTTTGTATATAAAGTCTTTGCTAAACGCACGCCATGTTTCAAATTGGTTTTCTGTATTGCGCCGTTGGAAAGAGTGAGATTGTTGTTTGTTTTTCTGTATTAACTAACACCATATCTTCCGTGCTTCTCCATATATGCCACGTTTGTATAAAAAGTATTTTCCACTACACACGCCATGTTTTGAAAGTCTTCTGTATTGCGCCGTTGGAAAGAGAGAGATTGTTATGTTTATTTTTATATTTATTATGTTTATTTTCCTATTTATTATCTAACGCCATATCGTCTGTGGTTCTCAATATATGCCACGTTTGTATATGAAGTCTTTGCTATACACGCCATGTTTCAAATAGCTTTCTGTATTGCGCCGTTGAAAAGAGTGAGATTGTTATGTTTGTTTTCCTGTATTATCTAACGCCATATCATCAGTTCTTTTCTTCTATACATGTAACGTTTGTGTATAAAGTCTTTTCCTCTATACACGCCATGTTTCAAAATAGTTTTCTGTATTGCGCTGTTGGAAAGAGTGATTGTTTTGTTTATTTTTCTTTATTATCTAACGCCATATAATCAGTTCTTTTCTTCTATACATGTAACGTTTGTATATAAAGTCTTTTCTATATATACCATGTTTCGAATGTCTTCTGTATTGCGCTGTTGGAAAGAGTGAGATTGTTTTGTTTGTTTTTCCGTATTATCTAACGCTATAAGATTAGTTCTTTTCTTCTATACATGTAACGTTTGTATATAAAGTCTTTTCTATATATGCCATGTTTCGAATGTCTTCTGTATTGCACTGTTGTAAAGAGTGAAAAGTCATGGTGTTATGGCTGATGATGGCAATGATACTTTTCTTTATTACCTAACACCATATTATTGTTTATTTATCCTCTATAAGCCATGTTTGTAAGTCTTCTATTGCGCCGTTGGAAAGAGTTACGAGTCATGGTATTACAGCTGATGATGATAATGACGCCTTTCTTAATCATCGCTACCTTTCATATAAGCCAAAGTTGAGTCTTGATTAGTGCGCCGTTGGAAAGACTTGTCATGTATTACAGCTGATGATGGTAATGATGCCTTTCTTAATCATCGCTACTTTTCATATAAGCCAAACTCGGGTCTGGATTAGTGCGCCGTTGGAAAGAGTTGTCATGATCTTAAGCTGATGACTGTGATGATACCGCGCGGCTTCCAGCTACACACGCTAACATACAAAATGGCGGGAAGGGAGGGTATTGGAGGGCCTGAGGGAGCTGATAACCCTTGCTAAGCCCTAGAATATTCTGATTTAAGACTATATACCTGGGCTCATCAGTCGCGTGGACAGCGGTAATGGAAGAAGCATCAGAATACGCCAGGGTTTGGTGGACACTTATAGAGATCCTCACGCCCTACAATGCCCGACACGCACGAAGGGACCACGAGGCTAAACATTGCGAAGAGGTCCGTTGTGTAAAACCGAATACACGACATATATTAACCGAGGAAAGTTTAACCTGATTCCACCACGTAATGAGACTCCAAAACGCCACGAAGGGACCACGAGGCTAAACATTGCGAAGAGGTCCATTGTGTAAAACCGAAATCGAAATATATGAACCGAGGAAAGTTTAACCCAATTCCACCACGTAATGGGACTCCAAAACGCTAAATTACAGTACTTCTTTACGATTATTCTCATTTTTCATGGGAGTGACGAAGGGAAGCATTGCGAAGGGGTCCGTTGCGTAAAGCCAAATACACGAAATATATTAACCGAGGAAAGTTTAACCCAATTCCACCACGTAATGGGACTCCGAAACGCTAAATTACAGTACGATTGGAGTTGTTTTTCTACGGGAGCGACGAAGGGGGACATTGCGAATAGGTGCGTCTATAAACCGAAAGAAACGAAGGAAACCGAGGGATATTATAACTTGATTCCACCACTTAAAACGAGACCCCCAAACGCTTAATTACAGTATGATTGGAGTTGTTTTTCTACGGGAGCGATGAAGGGAGACATTACGAAAAGGTGCATCTTATAAACCGGATCCAAACAAAGGAATTAACCGAGGAAACTTTAATCTAATTCCACCGCTTAAAACAAGACCCCCAAAACGCTTAATTACAGTATGATTGGAGTTGTTTTTCTACGGGAGCGATGAAGGGAGACATTACGAAAAGGTGCGTCTTATAAACCGGATCCAAACAAAGGAATTAACCGAGGAAACTTTAATCTAATTCCACCGCTTAAAACAAGACCCCCAAAACGCTTAATTACAGTACGATTGGAGTTGTTTTTCTACGGGAGCGATGAAGGGAGACATTACGAAAAGGTGAATCTTATAAACCGGATCCAAACAAAGGAATTAACCGAGGAAACTTTAATCTAATTCCACCGCTTAAAATGAGACCCCAAACGCTTAATTACAGTATGATTGGAGTTGTTTTTCTACGGGAGCGATGAAGGGAGACATTACGAAAAGGTGCGTCTTATACACCGAACCCATGAACGAAAGAAATCGAGGGATATTATAACTTGATTCCACCACTTAAAACGAGTCCCCCAAACGCTTAATTACAGTATGATTGGAGTTGTTTTTCTACGGGAGCGATGAAGGGAGACATTACGGAAAGGTGCATCTTATAAACCGGATCCAAACAAAGGAATTAACCGAGGAAACTTTAATCTAATTCCACCGCTTAAAATGAGACCCCCAAACGCTAAATTACAGTACGATTGGAGTTGTTTTTCTACGGAGCGATGAAGGGAGACATTACGAAAAGGTGCATCTTATAAACCGGATCCAAACAAAGGAATTAACCGAGGAAACTTTAATCTAATTCCACCGCTTAAAACGAGACCCCCAAAACGCTTATTACAGTACGGTTGTAGTTATATTCCGCTTAGATTCGCTTTTTTCACATTTGTTACCTTATTTTATGCCTTTGAACTGACTCCTCTGATGTAAAAAAAATAATAATAAAAAAAAAAAACTTCGACAAGACAAGTGACCTCATCGCAATGGTAGCCACGATGAGGAGGAGGAATATTACGCCTATGATCAGGATTCTCACGCCAAAGGGAAGACTAAAGATTAATACTGCGAGCTAATCTTCGACACACGACAAACGAACGAACAAACAAACTACATCACCACACACGAGTCGGAAGATTCAGGGATGGCTTACGTAACTACAAAGGTGTTTACGTTATGGTGGTTTTGTCTATGTATAAGGCGTTTGGTTCGTTCTAAGTTACGAGAAGCGGCGTCAGGCATCACCACCACTACGATATCGATACAGCGACTTCGTATGATCAACAGCGTTTGTCTTGGGTTGACCAGCTAATAATAAACAAAGGAGTGATATTATGCGTGACCCAAGATTCCCAAGACGTCACAGTTCCTTTGTATTAACAGCGCGCTTGTCTCCAGCTGACCAGTTATTAAAAAAACAAAATCGATACAGCGACTTCGTATGATCAACAGCGTTTGTCTTGGGTTGACCAGCTAATAATAAACAAAGGAGTGATATTACGCGTGACCCAAGATTCCCCAGGCGTCACAGTTCCTTTGTATTAACAGCGCGCTTGTCTCCAGCTGACCAGTTATTAAAAAACAAAATCAATACTGCGACTTCGTATGATCAACAGCGTTTGTCTTGGGTTGACCTGCTAATAAAAAACAAAGGAGTGATATTACGCGTGACCCAAGATTCCCCAGGCGTCACAGTTCCTTCGTATTAACAGCGCGCTTGTCTCCGGCTGACCAGTTATTAAAAAAACAAAATCGATACAGCGACTTCGTATGATCAACAGCGTTCGTCTTGGGTTGACCAGCTAATAATAAACAAAGGAGTGATATTACGCGTGACCCAAGATTCCCCAGGCGTCACAGTTCCTTTGTGTTAACAGCGCGCTTGTCTCCAGCTGACCAGTTATTAAAAGAACAAAATCAATACTGCGACTTCGTATAAACAGCGCGTTCGTCTTGGGTTGACCAGCTAATAAAAAAACAAAAACAAAAAAAACAAGTGATATTACGCATGACCCAAGATTCCCCAGGCGTCACAGTTCCTTTGTATTAACAGCGCGCTTGTCTTCGGCTGACCATCTATTAAAGAACAAAAAACAACTGATATTACGCGTGACCCAAGATTCCCAAAGCGTCACAGTTCCTTTGTATTAACAGCGCGCTTGTCTTCGGCTGACCATCTATTAAAAAACAAAAAAACAACTGATATTACACGTGACCCAAGATTCCCAATGCGTCACAGTTTCTTTGTATTAACAGCGCGCTTGTCTTCGCTTGACCATCTGTTAAAAAACAAAGAAAGAGTTATATTACGCACACTTGAGATTTCCAAAGCGTCAACTCTGTTCCCTAAGACTTCCAAGGCATCAGGAACATGGCGCATATGACTTACAAAGTGTCTATAAACTTCCAAAGCGTCAACTCTGTTCCCTAAGACTTCCAAGGCCTCAGGAACATGGCGCGTATGACTTACAAAGTGTCTATAAACTTCCAAAGCGTCAATTCTGTACTCTAAGACTTCCAAGGCCTCAGTTTCATGGCGTATATAATTTAGTGTCTATAAATTTCCAAGGCGTCAATTCTGTACTCTAAGACTTCCAAGGGATGAGTTTCGTGGCTTATAAGATTTACGAAGTGCTAGTTCCGTTGCTTATAGACCTACGAGGTGTCAGGTATGTTGGCTATCAGATTTCCGAGGCCTCAGTTCCATGGCCTTATAAGACTTACAAGGCATCAGTTCTGTGGCCTATAGATTAACATAGCGTTAAGTTTCGTGGGCTATAAGACTCAAGAGACCTCAGTTCCATGGCCTTATAAGACTTACAAGGCATCAGTTCTGTGGCCTATAGATTAACATAGCGTAAGTTTCGTAGGCTATAAGACTCAAGAGACCTCAGTTCCATGGCCTTAGAAGACTTACAAGGCATCAGTTCTGTGGCCTATAGATTAACATAGCGTAAGTTTCGTGGGGTATAAGACTCAAGAGACCTCAGTTCCATGGCCTTAGAAGACTTACAAGGCATCAGTTCTGTGGCCTATAGATTAACATAGCGTAAGTTTCGTGGGCTATAAGACTCAAGAGACCTCAGTTCCATGGCCTTATAAGACTTACAAGGCATTAGTTCTGTGGCCTATAGATTAACATAGCGTAAGTTTCATGGGCTATAAGACTCAAGAGACCTCAGTTCCATGGCCTTATAAGACTTACAAGGCATCAGTTCTGTGGCCTATAGATTAACATAGCGTAAGTTTCGTGGGCTATAAGACTCAAGAGACCTCAGTTCCATGGCCTTATAAGATTACAAGGCATCAGTTCTGTGGCCTATAGATTAACATAGCGTAAGTTTCGTGGGCTATAAGACTCAAGAGACCTCAGTTCCATGGCCTTATAAGATTACAAGACATCAGTTCTGTGGCCTATAGATTAACATAGCGTAAGTTTCGTGGGCTATAAGACTCAAGAGACCTCAGTTCCATGGCCTTATAAGACTTCGTTCAGTTCTGTGGCCTATAGATTAACATAGCGTAAGTTTCATGGGGTATAAGACTCAAGAGACCTCAGTTCCATGGCCTTATAAGATTACAAGACATCAGTTCTGTGGCCTATAGATTAACATAGCGTAAGTTTCGTGGGCTATAAGACTCAAGAGACCTCAGTTCCATGGCCTTATAAGACTTACAAGACATCAGTTCAGTGGCCTATAAGACTTCAAAAATGTTCAGTTATATGGCCTAAGACTTGCATGGTGTTAGTTTTGCGGCCTATAAGACTTACGAATTGTTGGTTCCATTGCCCATAAGACTTAACATGGCATTAGTTTACATTTGCTATAACTTCCGAGGCGTTAAATTGCGTTGCCGAAGGTTTCCAGTGATGTTAGTTTACATTTCCTATGAGAGTTAACGTTTCCTAAAAGACTTCCAGCGGCGTTAGTTTACATTTCCTATACGACTTAACGAAGCATCAATTTACATTTCCTATAAGACATTCAGCGTCATCACATCACATTTCCCATAAGACTTAACGACGCATCAATTTACATTTCTTAATACTACAATGGAATGTTCTGAGTCTACCCTTCACATACTAAACTAGGGTGCGTGAGTGCGTCAGTCTGCGCATCTTCCTTCTCACCCGCGATGCTTGAGTCCAACGCACCACCACCCGCCCCTACCACGCCCAAGACAGTGCTATGCCACCACCTTGCAGCGCACAGCATCAACGGGAACTTATGTATATTGAAAGAAAACGTGTCCTGAACTACCTTTGCGCTCATGTCGTGGAAATGTGGATATGTGAAACTGGGGAGACTTTCTACGATTGTTTGTATATATATTTAGTCTTGGGAAATGACGGAATTCTAGAAAATGGAGCGTGGTATGTCCTGAAACTCCTGAAACTGTGACTATGTGAAACTGGGGAAACTTTCTACGATTGTTTGTATATATATTTAGTCTTGGGAAATGACGGAATTCTAGAAAATGGAGCGTGGTATGTCCTGAAACTCCTGAAACTGTGACTATGTGGAGGAAACTTTCTACGATTGTTTGTATATATATTTAGTCTTGGGAAATAACGGAATTCTAGAAAATGGAGCGTGGTATGTCCTGAAACTCCTGAAACTGTGACTATGTGAAATGGAGGAAACATTCTACGATTGTTTGTATATATATTTGAACTTGGGAAACGATCAAGTTCTAGTAAATGAAACGTGGTATGTCCTGAAACTCCTGAAACTGTGACTATGTGAAATGGGGGAAACTTTCTACGATTGTTTGTATATATATTTAGTCTTGAGAAATGACGGAATTCTAGAAAATGGAACGTGGTATGTCCTGAAACTCCTGAAACTGTGACTATGTGGAGGAAACTTTCTACGATTGTTTGTATATATATTTGAACTTGGGAAACGATCAAATTCTAGAAAATGAAACGTGGTACGTCCTGAAACTCCTGAAACTGTGAATTGGGAAACTTGAGTGCATGTTTTTTATTTGTTTTTGGGTTCTGGAAAGGGATGAAAATGTCAACTTATACTAAAAAGAAATGTGATTGTCCTGAACTATATTTGCACTGACTTCTGAAACTCCTACGACAATACGAAACAGGGAAACTTGAGTGCATGCTTTATTTGTATTTAGGGTCATGAAAGGGCTGAAAATGTTGACCTAAATTAAAAAGAAATGTGATTGTCCTGAACTATATTTGCACTGATTCCTGAAACTCCTACGACAATACGAAACAGGGAAACTTGAGTGCATGCTTTATTTGTATTTAGGGTCATGAAAGGGCTGAAAATGTTGACCTAAATTAAAAAGAAAAGTGGATTATCCTGAACTATATTTGCATTGATTCCTGAAACTCCTACGACAATACGAAACAGGGAAACTTAAGTGCATGATTTATTTATATTTATGGTCTAGAAAGGGCTGTATAGACTTGGGAAATGATCGAATACCAAAAAATGATATGTGTGCAATGTCTGAAACTATCGAAACTATGAATATATGAAGCAGGGAAATCTTACATGCTTCTTTTTATATGTTTTTACGTTATAGAAAGGATTCACTCGGCTTGGGTTGTTCGTTTATTAAAAAGAAACGGGTACTCTCCTGAAACTCCTGAAATGACGGATATACGAAACTTTGTGCATATTATTATTCTAGTGTTTTATTAGCAAGCGGAAAGAGTGAAACTGTCGACTTGGGAGATATAACCGTATGTCCAAGAAACTGAACATGTCTATCGTTCCGAAACTCGAAACTACACACATGAAACGGGGGGAAACTGCGAATATATGACTCTACCCTTTTATTAGCAAGTGGAAAGGGTGAAACTGTCGACTTGGGAGATATAACCAATGTCCAAGAAACTGAACATATCCACTGTCCCGAAACTCGAAACTACACACATGAAACGAGGGGAAAATGCGAATATATGAAACTTTATGCATAATATTACTCTACCCTTTTATTAGCAAGTGGAAAGGGTGAAACTGTCGACTTGGGAGAAATAACCATATGTCCAAGAAACTGAACATGTCCATCGTCCCGAAACTCGAAACTACACATGAAACAGGGTAAACCGTGCATGTTTTTATTTGCTTTTCATGTTCTAGAAAGGGACTCGGGAATGACAACAAACCTCGGCAAACAGGAGACTGAGAAAACACACGAAAAGCTAAAATTCGGTCGATAATGAAAATAAACTCCGTCAGCCCAACAGACACACAGACCACAGCCATACACCCCCACAGACATCTACAGACAAGCGTACAGACAGTCTTCCACCCCTAGACAGATGCAAAGTGAGTTACGGAGACCCACAAGATGATTACTATGGGGTCTTAATGCATTGCTAGGCTAGATGACTTTGCGTTCTAACTGATCGGCTGTGGTGTGTGTGTGTGTGTGTGTGTGTGTAACAGGTAGTGCGCGTATAATCAGACGGGGGATGAGAACGACACCAAAAATCATGCTTATCGGAAACACCGGAAATCGAAAGTTAAGTTACACGTTCCACGACACCGAATTTTGCCGCCACACAAGGTAAGGTTCGGCTACACGGGGAACGGGGAGTCTTAAGCTACACGGGAATACTAGAAATTAACCACCACGACATTGCTTAATTCTGAGGGTTAGAATCGACGGCTTATAATCTACACTTCATCGCATAACTGGGGTAGAATTTACGTAACTCTAGGGAAGAAATGGGAGCTGATAGCCGACTCCTCCTCGTAAAACTTGGTGAATTAGAACTGGTGTGACACTGGAGGAAGAAATGACCGCTTACAAACTACTTTCCTCATAAAACTGGGGTGGAATTTATGTAGCTTTAAGGAAGAAATGGGGGCTTAAAACCAACTCTTCCTCGTAAAACTTGGTGAATTAGAACTGATGTGACACAGAGGAAGAAATGTCAGCTTACAAACTACTGTCCTCATAAAACTGGGGTGGATTTTACGTAACTCTAGGGAAGAAATGGGGGCTTAAAACCGACTCTTCCTCGTAAAACTGGAGTAAGAAATGACCGCTTACGAACAACACTCATCGCATAACTGGGGTGGATTTTACGTAACTCTAGGGAAGAAATGGAGGCTTATAACAGACTCCTCCTCGTAAAACTTGGTGAATTAGAACTGGTGTGACACTGGAGTAAGAAATGACAGCTTACGAACAACACTCATCGCATAACTGGGGTGGATTTTACGTAACTCTAGGGAAGAAATGGAGGCTTATAACAGACTCCTCCTCGTAAAACTTGGTGAATTAGAACTGGTGTGACACTGGAGGAAGAAATGACAGCTTACAAACTACTTTCCTCATAAAACTGGGGTGGATTTTACGTAACTCTAGGGAAGAAATGGGGGCTTAAAACCGACTCTTCCTCGTAAAACTGGAGTAAGAAATGACCGCTTACGAACAACACTCATCGCATAACTAGGGTGGATTTTACGTAACTCTAGGGAAGAAATGGAGGCTTATAACAGACTCCTCCTCGTAAAACTTGGTGAATTAGAACTGGTGTGACACTGAAGGAAGAAATGACAGCTTACAAACTACTTTCCTCATAAAACTGGGGTGGAATTTACGTAACTCTAGGGAAGAAATGGAGGCTTATAACAGACTCCTCCTCGTAAAACTTGGTGAATTAGAACTGGTGTGACACTGGAGGAAGAAATGACAGCTTACAAACTACTTTCCTCATAAAACTGGGGTGAATTTACATAACTTTAAAACTGACTTCATCAAAAAACTTGGTGAATTAGAACTTGTGTGAGACTGGAGGAAGAAACGACAGCTTATGAACTACTCTCCTCGTAAAACTGGGGAAATATCGAGAGCTTACAACCTACGTATCGTCACCGAACACTCTCCTAAGCTTACGGGGGTTTACGAAGGGTACGAGTATGCATGCCAACAGGTCCAAGGAAGCCAAGATACGTTTGTGCGAGTTTGGCACTTGTCGTAATGTAAGTCGCTTTCGAGTGCCGTACAATTGCCAAAAAACAGTGGAATTGGGGACACACGAACTTATGCATGAGGTGGTTTGACACTTGGGTTTTTATATCGAAAAAGGAAGGTTCTAATACTATAAAATGTTATATATGTATGTTTCGTAACCTATTAGTTGCTTTCACACGCCTTTACGGTTGCCGAAGAGTGAAATTGAGGACACATGAATCTAAGAATGGGATAGATTTTCAACTTCTATTATCTAACATCGAAAAAGTGAGGTTCTGATGCTATGTAACTAAACTCCGTCGTCTGTTCAAGTCTCGATTATAGGAATTATGAGGTGGATTTCGACTCTTCTATAATATAACATCGAAAAATTGAGGTTCTGACACTACTTAACTAAACTCCGTCGTCTGTTCAAGTCTCGATTATAGGAATTATGAGGTGGATTTTGACCCTTCTATAATATAACATCGAAAAAGTGAGGTTCTGACACTACTTAACTAATCTCCGTCATCTGTTCAAGTCTCGATTATAGGAATTATGAGGTGGATTTCGACCCTTCTATAATATAACATTGAAAAATTGAGGTTCTGACACTACTTAACTAAACTCCGTCATCTGTTCAAGTCTCGATTATAGGAATTATGAGGTGGATTTCGACCCTTCTATAATATAACATTGAAAAATTGAGGTTCTGACACTATGTAACTAATCTCCGTCATCTGTTCAAGTCTCGATTATAGGAATTATGAGGTGGATTTTGACTCTTCTATAATATAACACTGAAAAATTGAGGTTCTGATGCTACGTAACTAAACTCCGTCGTCTGTTCAAGTCTCGATTATAGGAATTATGAGGTGGATTTCGACTCTTCTATAATATAACATTGAAAAATTGAGGTTCTGACACTACTTAACTAAACTCCATCGTCTGTTCTATAATATAACATCGAAAACTTGAGGTTCTGACGCTACTTAACTAAACTCTGTCGTCTGTTCAAGTCTTGGTTATAGGATTTACGAGGCAGTTTTAGATTTTCCTATAATTTGACATCGAGAAAGTGAGGTTCTGATGCTATGGAACTAGAATCTGCCGTCTGTTCAAGTCTCAATTCAGGAAACACGAAATTATGAGATGATTCAACATTTCTGAAACTCAACATCCACAAAGTTAAGTTCGTAATGATATGAACTTAAGTTTGTTGTCTGTTTGCGAGTCTCAGTTCAGGTGATCCGATATTATGAAGCCGACTTGACACTCTTGAAATACGACATCCACAAAGTTAGGTTCGTAATGATATAAAACTTAACTCTGTCGTCCGTTTCCGAGTCTCAATTCAGGAGATCCGATATTATTTAGCTGGTTTGACACTCTTGAAAACGACATCTACAAAGTTAGGTTCGTAATGCTGTAAAACCTAACTCTGTCCGTTTCCGAGTCTCAATTCAGGACATACGATATTATGTAGCTGGTTTGACACTCTTGAAAACGACATCTACAAAGTTAGGTTCGTAATGCTATAAAACCTAACTCTGTCCGTTTACGAGTCTCAATTCAGGACATCCGATATTATTTAGCTGGTTTGACACTTTTGAAAACGACATCTACAAAGTTAGGTTCGTAATGGTATAAAACCTAACTCTGTCTGTTTACGAGTCTCAATTCAGGGCATCCGATATTATTTAGCTGGTTTGACACTCTTGAAAACGACATCCACAAAGTTAGGTTCGTAATGCTATAAAACCTAACTCTGTCTGTTTCCGAGTCTCAATTCAGGAGATCCGATATTATTTAGCTGGTTTGACACTCTTGAAAACGACATCTACAGAGTTAGGTTCGTAATGGTATAAAACCTAACTCTGTCCGTTTACGAGTCTCAATTCAGGAGATCCGATATTATTTAGCTGGTTTGACACTCTTGAAAACGACATCTACAGAGTTAGGTTCGTAATGCTATAAAACCTAACTCTGTCCGTTTACGAGTCTCAATTCAGGACATCCGATATTATTTAGCTGGTTTGACACTTCTGAAAAACGATGTCCACAAAGTTAAGTTCGTAATGATATGAACTTAACTCTGTCGTCCGTTTCCAAGTCTCAATTCAGGACACTCGATATTATTTATGTTCGACACTTCAAATTTAACATCCATAAGGTTCGTAACACCACTACGCAAACTTCATCGTATAACTGGGGTAGAATTTACAAAGCTCTAGGGTAGAAATGAGGAGCTTCTAATCTACTCTTCATCGTAAAACTCGGTGAATTTGACCCGATGTGACACTGGAGGAAGAAATGCCTAAAATTCACCATCTATATATATGTATCTCCATCAGTTTCAATACGCTTCCGATTGTACTTCATATCACGTCAAAAACTCTCTCTCCGCTAGCTATGAACCAACACCAAAAAGTGGATGCTAGAATTCAAGTCCACCAACACACGACATGCAACACCTAACACACACACATTGAACTCTTTATCACGAGAGGGAACAGGAACGGAGGGGGGCTAATATCGAACCTCCAACAATCATTTAAGTAGGAATCTGTGGTCGCGTCGCTGGGCTAACCGCGTGTCATGGCCGATCGCGGAAGGGGGAAAAATAACCCACGTGAAGACTGTTACGTATGCGAGTGGGCGATTTCGTAGACTGTGAGAAGACGAGAGGTTGCGACGGACGAGTTAGCTCCGTCATAGAGTGAGTAAACATTGACAGCTCTTGCCTATACATCCCTTGGGCCTGACGACACATTATGGCCATTCTCAGACACATAGAATGAAGCCATAGCATGTGGTCCTTACGATGTGAATGGCCCTTACACACCACATCACTGAGGTCTTATGATGTTGTGGCCACTTTCGTAAACATGATGAACCACTAAGTATGGCCCTTAAGATATGAATGGCCCTTGAAATGCTACATCTCTAGGGTCATATGATGTTCTGTGGCCACTTTCGTAAACACATGAAGAAGATGAAACGTGTCAGTCCCTAAAGACATGAATGATTCTTGAGATGAGCGAAACGGCCGCTCGGAAACGCATGAAAAACCTTGAACATGTCAAACTGAGAATCATTGCCTGGCTGTCACTCAAGTCAGGTTAGGTTAAGTTAGTGGTACAAGTGGTCAAGTCTGGGTTCCTGGCCTAACCTGACGGCAGACGGGTGGTGAATGTCAACCCACGGCGGAGGAATAAAGAAAAGTACCTCCGCCTGTAACACGTACGCTAAACAGTGGCAAGGGATAGGCTAGCGGAACACAGCTATCGGCGTTGATTGAAGGAGTTAATCAACGTCGACTTCTGAGGTTACGGCGGGGACTCCAGTCTTCGGCGCGATCGTAGAAGCAGAGGAGGTCAGTCAGGACACACGGCTGCCCCGCCACACACGACACCAGGCAAGGAGATGGACCCAGGGCGCGTGACGAACCAAGACGAACCTCCGCGGCCCATCTAGTCCTCATTGTGGAAGCGTCTTTCTCCGCAGTCCGGGATGTAGAACGGGTTGGTGTAGGTGAAGGCGTGGAAGGCGTCAGGGTCCAGGTGCTCCATAATCTTCTTGTCCGTCGGGGAGAACTCCAGGCGGGCGTTACGGAACACGGGGTCAAAGTTTTCGCCCAGCCGCGGATTGCCCTGTGGAGAGATGTCACCATGGGGGCCGGGCCGAGGCACCCCCCAGGCACCCACTCCCCTACGGTTAGTGCCCCCCGCTGCCTCCTAGCCTAAAACCAGTGCCAGTGACGATTGTGTGGTGGCACGTCGAGGCTCCCAGGACAGTGACGAGACAGAGGGTGACAGAAGGGAGTGAGAGAGGGACGGGAGGGAAACAGGAAATAAGGGAGTGACAGACAGACTAAATGAAGGGAGAAAGGGAGGTGGGAAGCAGAAATACAAGCCTGATAGCAATGAAATAAAGGAGAAACAGAGAGGAGAGTGCGACAAGGAGTGGTAAAGGGAAAACAAAAGAATAATGGGATTGAAATAAGAGTATTGGAGAGACTACAGGAAACAGAGGCACAGGAAGGAAGGAGGGAAGGAGGACAAAATAGAGTAAAGATGGACAGATGAGAAGGAAGGAGAGGAAAACAGAACTAAGGAATGAGGGACAGAGGAAAGGAAGGGGAGGAGGAAGAGGAGAGGGGAAAATAAAAAGCACAGGAAGGAAGGAAGGAAGGAAGGAAGGAAGGAGGACAAAATAGAGTAAAGATGGACAGATGAGAAGGAAGGAGAGGAAAACAGAACTAAGGAATGAGGGACAGAGGAAAGGAAGGGGAGGAAGAAGTTGAGAGGGGAAAATAAAAAGCACAGGAAGGAAGGAAGGAAGGAGGAAGGAGGACAAAATAGAGTAAAGATGGACAGATGAGAAGGAAGGAGAGGAAAACAGAACTAAGGAATGAGGGAGAGAGGAAAGAAAAGGGAAAATAAAAAGCTGCTTGGCGTAGAAATATAGGAAAATTAGGGCATTAGATGAAGAAGAAAAGAAGAATTAAAATAAGTTGATAAGGAGGAGATAAAAGCTGCCTGTGACGTTGGGTAATAGTAATGAGGACTAGATAGCAAAATAAAAGGGTGCTTGGTATTACAAATGATGTGCCTCGTAACAGAAGCTTAAGGGCCGAGTCACACATGAACGGTTCAGCGATACGGTTCATTGCGGATTGAATTTTGGCGTCTCTGTGCGGACTGTTACGGATAGTGGAGGATTATGGTGGATGGATATATGTTTCATTATCCACGACGAACCATATCGCTGAACCGCGTATGTGTGACCCCAGCTGAATGGTGCTTAGCGTAAAAAATGCTGAAAGATTAAACAAAAAAGGGTGCTGGATTATATTAGGAGAGATAACTTAACCATAGGTGCTTATAATGAAGAAAATAATAATAATACCGAGCGTTTGTTGTTAAAAAGGAAAAGAAACAGAAAAACTTAATTCCGGAACAAAATTATGGCTATTATTGGTGTAGGGGAATGGCCGAGGAAGGGAGGACTTGTGATATGGCCATGGATATATTACTGGCAATACTGTGTGACTTAAATAAAAATAAAGAAAGAAAGAAATAAGGAGGTTCGATATAAAGAAAACAAAGCTCTGGAAATCATAAAACCCAATAAGATGAAAAAGATGAAAAATGAGAAATAAAAATGAAAAAAATATAATTGATTAAAAAATGAAAACAATGAAAATGAAAAATACAAATAATGAAAAAACAAAAAAAAAAAAAAAAATGAAATGAAAAATAATGAAAAAAAAATATAAACAATGAAAACAAAACATGAAAACTGAAGAAAACAAATAAAATAAAACAACACAAAACAGCAGATAAAAAACAGGAATAAAAAACAAAACAAAAAAAAAAAACATCTGACATCACACAAACAAAAGCGTCCTTAATATAAAAAAATACACCTCCTTCACACACCACTAAAACATCCTTCCTTAGCCCCACAAAGCCTAGTATAATAAGCTACACACTCTACTATTATCATAAACATCACTAAACATCTCGCTAAGTAAATATATGTAAGTCATTAGGAAGTATTTTTTGAGTCAAGGGAAACAGGGTACCATGTTGACAGCATAGACACAATATACAGAGGTTGGAAAATAAGTCCCCATAGGAAATAGATTTGTACATAGTGACATATTTTCCGGCCTTGCGAACACCAGAGTTTCTTTTTTCCATCTTCTTTTTCTATCGTTTTTGAACACCAGACAGTTTCCTCTCAATCTCCTTCTCTATATTCTTCTTTATTTTCATACTTTCATTTAATATCCATGCTCCCTCTCTGCACACTCAATCCTGCTGCTCCCAACTCTCTCGCTCCAAAACCCCCTCTCTGCACACTCAATCCTGCTGCTCCCAACTCTCTCGCTCCAAAACTCCCTCTCTGCACACTCAATCCAGCTACTTCCAACTCTCTCGCTCCAAAACTCCCTCTCTGCACACTCAATCCTGCCGCTCCCAACTCTCTCGCTCCAAAACCCCCTCTCTGCACACTCAATCCTGCTGCTCCCAACTCTCTCGCTCCAATACTCCCTCTCTGCACACTCAATCAAGCTGCTCCCAACTCTCTCGCTCCAAAACCCCCTCTCTGCACACTCAATCCTGCTACTCCCAACTCTCGCTCCAATACTGCCTCTCTGCACATTCAATCCTACTATCCCTTCTATTCTTGAGTCATGGTACTGAGCCCATGGAAACTGCCTGGTGGTCGTAACGCAAGAAAACATTACCAGCTCTGACGTCACACAACAGGTGGAGACAGACGGTGGACAGTTTTAATTTACACAGAAAACGTGTCTGATTTTGGCGATCGTAAGACAGGAAAACTAATCAGCTCTTAAGTCACATAGCAGATGGAGAACAGACAGATGGAATTTATACAGAAAACGAGTCTGGAAGAACATAGGAAAAACAGATAGTGGTATTTGAACATTGGAAGAACAGGGAACAGTCTTATAACATGGGGAGAACAAGTGGTAGTCTTTTAACATGGGAGAAACAGGTGATAACAGTATAACAGGTAATAGCAATATAACATGGGAGTAACAGTTGTATAGCTTGAAACCACCACCACCACCACCACCAAGCTAAACACCCACCACCGTTAGTAACACACAGAGAACCGAGGCAGAGTCAGCTATGGGGTGCCTTAGAAGGGGGGGGGTAAGGGGTGGGGGGGAGTGACAGTTAAGGGGACACTTGCATATTTATAACACTGAGTCTTGCCGAGGGGGACAATAAGGTCGTGATTTGAGGACACATCAACGCCGGATTTTGTAAACGTGGTATTAGTGTTTCTTAATGATTCTGTGGCTGGGTTGTCGTTTTGGGAGGTTTGTCAAGGCATGGTTAGCGAGCTGTGTTGATATTTTTCCATTTCGCTTTTTAGGAATGAGTTTGTGATCGCTGGTTTAACTCTCGGGGAATCCAATGTAAACTGAACTAGGTATTATTAGAGTTTGTGATGCGCTGATTTAACCCGGTAGCAGCGGGGATCATGTTTCTTAATGGTCCCTCCAAGCGAGAAAAATGAGAAAAAATCACCCCTCACACAAACCATTTCATAATATATATCAAAGCATTTGTGATCAGTTTATGCATCATCTATTTTGGGGGGTTTATATCATGGCACAAATCTGGCCCGTCACTGCTACACGGTAAAGCCACAAATTTGGCCCGTCACTGCTACATGATAAAGCCACAAATTTGGCCCGTCGCTGCTACACGGTAAAGCTACAAATTTGGCCCGTCGCTGCTACACGGTAAAGCTACAAATTTGGCCTGTCACTGGTACATGGTAAAGCCACAAATTTGGCCCGTCACTGCTACACGGCAAAGCCACAAATTTGGCCCGTCGCTGCTACACGGTAAAGCCACAAATTTAGCCGTCGCTGCTACATGGTAAAGCCACAAATTTGCCCGTCACTGCTACACGGTAAAGCCACAAATTTGGCCCGTCGCTGCTACACGGTAAAGCCACAAATTTGGCCTGTCACTGGTACATGGTAAAGCCACAAATTTGGCCCGTCGCTGCTACACGGTAAAGCCACAAATTTGGCCCGTCGCTGCTACACGGTAAAGCCACAAATTTGGCCCGTCGCTGCTACACGGTAAAGCCACAAATTTGGTCCGTCGCTGCTACACGGTAAAGCCACAAATTTGGCCCGTCGCTGCTACACGGTAAAGCCACAAATTTGGCCCGTCGCTGCTACACGGTAAAGCCACAAATTTGGCCCATCGCTGCTACTGGGTTAACTCTCTGGAAATCCAACATCAACTGAACTACATATTTTAGAGTTTGTGATGCGCTGATTTAAGTCTGGAAATCCAATGTAAATTGAACTATGTATTATTAGAGTTTGTGATGCCCTGACTTACGGTAACTCTCTGGGAATCCAACGTCAAATGAACTATTGATTATTAGTCCTTATTAATGAGACTATGGCGGATTTGCAGGTTCCCAGAGGACAATAGCGCACACCTCAGACTTGGACGCCACGACTAACTCCGTCCAAAAACTGTAGGTAAAAAAAAAATTAATACCAGCCACAGAACCGTCAAGAACCCACGAACACCACGTTTAAAAATGATCTTGCGTAGTACATAACAAGAGGCATCAGTGTGTGAGTGAGGGGGGAGGACAAAACGTGACAGCAACAAGAATATAACATGAACGGGTCTTCCGAGAGGGTGGTGATGCGAGGGAGGGGGCTGTGGTGGCAGGGGGGGGGCAGGGGGGGAGGTAAGCTACAAATCACGGCAATGGTTGAGTCAGGACACAGTGAGGTTAGGCGAGTCGCGGCCGGCCCCTTGAGTTAGTGTGTTAGGGGGAGTGTTAGGAGCCCTCACAGCGTATCAACATGCATCGCCACATGAGGAGACAGCATGGAGGCTTGTCCGCCCACATGGTAAGGGGTGGAACGCTGACGCACACACACACACACATACATACATACACACTTATCCGTACACACTCACACACACATATTTACGATACGAATCGAAACTTCATCCATTCATAAGTTTAGGAGGCTTGTCCGCGCACATAGTAAGGGCTGGAACATTGACGCACACACACACACACACACACACATATACATACATACATACACACTTATCCGTACACACTCACACGCACATATTTACGGTACGAATCGAAATTTCATCCATTCATAAGTTTAGCCTAGTCAAATCATTAACTTCTTAAGGGGTGGAACGTTGACGCACACACACACACACACACACACACATACATACACTTATCCGTACACACTCACACGCACGTATTTATGGTACGAATCGAAACTTCATACATTCATAAGTTTAGCCTAGTCAAATGATTAGGTTCCTCCCACTCCCCTTCCTTCCTTCCTTCATATACCAGCTACACTTTCTTTCAATCTTCCTCTCTCTCCCTTCCTTCCTTCCTTCCTTCCTTCATATACCAGCTACACTTTCTTTCAATCTTCCTCTCTCTCTCTCCCTTCCTTCCTTCCTTCCTTCCTTCATATACCAGCTACAATTTCTTTCAACCTTCCTCTCTCTTCCTTCCTTCCTTTCCTTACTTTCTCTTCCTTCCTTCCTTCCTTCATATACCAGCTACACTTTCTTTCAACCTTCCTCTCTCTTCCTTCCTTCCTTCCTTCCTCTCTCTTCCTTCCTTCCTTCCTTCCTTCATATACCAGCTAAACTTTCTTTCAGCCTTCCTTCCTTCCTTCCTTCCTTTCATCCCTCAATATAAAGACATACTCCCACCCATTCCCATACTAAGGATACACACAGATAGGCATATATATACAGCTGTTTAGACATATATAAGGGACAGTCAGGTTTGGGTTGACGTAAATTTGTCTCCCTCTCTCTACGTAAATTTGTCTCTCTCTCTCTCTCTCTCTCTCTCTCTCTCTCTCTATGTAAATTTGTCTCTCTCTCTACGTAAATTTGTCTCTCTCTCTCTGCGTAAATTTCTCTCTCTCTCTCAATGTAAATTTGTCTCTCTCTCTCTACGTAAATTAATTTGTCTCTCCCTCTCTACGTAAATTTCTCTCTCTCTCTCTCTCTCTCTCTCTCTCTCATTTGTACAGTCTCGGAAAGTTTACACACACACACACACACACACACACACACACACACACACACACACACACACAGGTAGAGGCTATTGTTTAACGAGGATTGACGAGGAACACCAATCAACAGGTAACACTTATATTGGAATGTTTCGGAGGTTACGTAAGTACACACCAAAAAGAGGACGATGAAAATAAATAAATTGGATGGGGATGAGGCACACACATGAATGCTGTATATATATATTTACAGATGTTAATAATGGGTTGATTTTTCCTTTTTTTTTCCGAAAGATTTTGAATTCATTAAAAATTTCCTCTTTTCTATTTTACTTGTTTTTTGTTATTGTTTTTTTTTTTTTAATACGCATCGCTGTAATAGTTTTTTGGTGTCGTGTGTCTTGCTTTTATGTACCTATTAAAGAGTTGATATTACTAGATATATAGATTAAAAACTTTTCAGAAATTTATGACTCAAAAAATTTATACGACTCCAATAATTTATACTTCAAATATTAATACAACTTAAGAAATTTATAAGACTCAAAAACTTTATATGACCCCAATAATTTACACGACTTCAAATATTAATACGACTTAAGAAATTTATAAGACTCCAATAATTTATACGAATTCAAATATTAATACAACTTAAGAAATTTATAAGACTCCAATAATTTATACGAATTCAAATATTAATACAACTTAAGAAATTTATAAGACTCCAATAATTTACACGACTTCAAATATTAATACGACTCAAGAAATTTATACGACTCCAATAATTTATACGACTTCAAATATTAATACAACTTAAGAAATTTATAAGACTCCAATAATTTACACGACTTCAAATATTAATACAACTTAAGAAATTTATACGACTCCAATAATTTATACGACTTCAAATATTAATACAACTTAAGAAATTTATAAGACTCCAATAATTTACACGACTTCAAATATTAATACAACTTAAGAAATTTATAAGACTCAAAAACTTTATACGACTCAAAAAATTTATACAACTTTAAAAATTCATATGACTCCCAGAATTTATAAAACTCAAAAGATTTATACAACTCCAAAAATGTGTACAACTCAAAATATTTATACGACAAAAAATTATACAACTCAAAAAATTTATACAACTCAAAAAATTGGGAGCATCGAGTTTTCAGATTTCCATGTAATAAAAAGGAAAAAAAACACAAACTGGACTGACCAAAAATCCATATAGACGTGTACTCTACTAGGGAAAGCTTGCCATATCTTCTTATACCTCTCTATAGTAACATTGAGTATTAATTTAAGTAGAGGATTGCCATCTCGCCAACGACAGACTCTTCTAAAATACAGTCCTCCCTCAAATGGTACGGTTTCCAATAGTTCGGTTTTGGTTTTATGTGGATTTTCTAATAAGATTTTTTAGGATTTTTAAATTTCCCGACAAGCAGGAAATTTAAAAATCCTAAAAGGTCTTCCATGACAATCCGTATAAAGCCGAAACTGAACTATTGAAAACCGTGCTATTTGAGGGACTGTATTTCTCGATTAAAATTCCACTGGCCTCTTGCAGACTCCTACGTTCTTATGTTCTTCTGTTCTTATTACTTCACTTCCAATTATATGTTTTGTTTAGCCTATTTGCACCCTCATACAACTAATTTTGAAGCCTATTAATATGCTGGAAGTACCCATTTAATTAACCCGTAAAAGATGTTTATAGGAAGCTGACTTAGTCCTGTTGTAATAGTATCATTATTATCATTACTGTTTTAAATTATACTTGTCGTCAATCATACCTTAAAACAAGAACAACAATAATAACACTATCGCACTATCCGCTTCATACACGAAGATGAAGGAGAATGTACAGAGGACGCCACAGAACGGATAGGATTGAGAAATTGACACTATACACAAGAGGTGACAGAGGAGAGCACGGAGGCAAGGAATTCAGGGCTTGTGTGAGGTCTACCTGGCCAGCATGGGGAGGGAGATAGAGCAAATACTAAGGTGGGCTTGTGTGAGGTCTACCTGGCTGGCATGGGGAGGGAGATAGAGCAAATACTAAGGTTCTGGGGGCAACAAAAACTATTCTATTCATTTTCTTTAGTTATCATAATTCTATAAGCCACTGAACCTTGAAGATGACCAATAGGAAGTAAGGGAGGAAAATGGTAACACTTTTTTTTGAGTTGTAAGAATTTTTTTTTGTTTTTTTTTCGAGGCAACAAATTTAAATGAAAATGAATAAATAAATAAATAACAGCGAGAAGAGATCGATACACATTTTTCAAGATGGTAAGAAACTGAAGATTACGTATAATTAATTTTGAGGTGACACAAATTTAAAGTCGTAACACATATCTTAACCAGGTAGCAGAGACGGGCCAAATTTGTGGCTTTAAAAATATGAATAGGTTAACGGTGAATGACAGGTGAGAAATGAATGCTTGGTTAACGAGTCACAGGTAGGGAAAGAAATCTCACTAACGACATAATCACAGGTAGGAAAGTGATGGCTTAACGATATGATTCCCAGGTAAAAAAAAATGATTAGGTTAACGATGAATCACAGGTGAGAAATGAATGCTTGGTTAACGAGTCACAGGTAGGGAAGACATAACTCACTAACGATTATCACAGGTAGGAAATTAGTGACCTAACGATATGATTCCCAGGTAAAAAAAATGATTAGGTTAACGATGAATCACAGGTGAGAAATGAATGCTTGGTTAACGAGTCACAGGTAGGGAAGACATAACTCACTAACGACATAATCACAGGTAAGAAATGAATGACCTAACAATATGATTCCCAGGTAAAAAAATGATTAGGTTAACGATGAATCACAGGTGAGAAATGAATGCTTGGTTAACGAGTCACAGGTAGGGAAGACATAACTCACTAACGATTATCACAGGTAGGAAATGAATGACCTAACGATATGATTCCCAGGTAAAAAAATGATTAGGTTAACGATGAATCACAGGTGAGAAATGAATGCTTGGTTAATGAGTCACAGGTAGGGAAGACATAACTCACTAACGATTATCACAGGTAGGAAATTAGTGACCTAACGATATGATTCCCAGGTAAAAAAATGATTAGGTTAATGATGAATCACAGGTGAGAAATGAATGCTTGGTTAACGAGTCACAGGTAGGGAAGACATAACTCACTAACGATTATCACAGGTAGGAAATTAGTGACCTAACGATATGATTCCCAGGTAAAAAAAGCAATGAACTATAACGATGAAATCAGGTGAGAAAGGATTGGTTAGCTAACGATGTGACACAGGTAGGGTAGAAACGACCCACTAACGAGGTAATCACAGGTAGGATATTGACGATTCAGGTAACGACACACAGGTAAGGGAAAGAAATTAATCACTAACGATGTATCAGACGCAAAAAAAAACAACTTCACAGGTACGCCAAAGGTAAATATATGCTCTGCCCGCCACTGTCGCCGCTGCCGTGGGTAAACCAGCAACAGAGGTCAGGTCAAACACAGGTTCCAGTAGCGACGAAACACCCAACTCTCTCTTGTGGGGTCGAAACCTTTGTAAACGTACACTCGTCTCTTAAACAGGATCCAATTGCCTTATAACAAACATTCATCTACCATGCATCTCAAGGTGTGGTTACCATGCGTCCATGCAACCGAGAATCAACCACATGCAACCGAGGACTCAACCGCATGCACCCTAACCACATGCCCTGCCTGATGCGTTTGGTGGAGTGGCGTGGAGTGAGGTGGAGTGTGTAGGGGGTGGTTCGGTCACCCTCGGCGGAAGTGTGACCCCACCGACTTGAAGAATAACAGCAAGCGGAGAGGTGGAGAGACAGGGAGAGATGGAGACAGGGTGGAGAGAGATAGCAGCCCCTCTCGGAAGTCTCTCAGCATCACAGCAAGGAGAGGAGACAGAGAGACGGGAGAGATATGGAGAGCTCAAATAGTCTCTCTCAAAGCCTTTTAATCATATGTAACACAGTGAATATGGAGTACAGAGACAGGGTGGAGAGAGATAACAAGCCCCTCCTGGAAGTCTCTCAGCATCACAGCAAGGAGAGGAGACAGAGAGAGGGGAGAGATATGGAGAGATCAAAATAGCCTCTCTCAAAGCCTTTTAATCATATGTAACACAGGAAATATGGAGTAGAGAGACAGGGTGGAGAGAGATAACAGACCCTCCTGGAAGTCTCTCAGCATCACAGCAAGGAGAGGAGACAGAGAGAGGGGAGAGATATGGAGAGCTCAAATAGTCTCTCTCAAAGCCTTTTAATCATATGTAACACAGGGAATATGGAGTAGAGAGACAGGGTGGAGAGAGATAACAGACCCTCCTGGAAGTCTCTCAGCATCACAGCAAGGAGAGGAGATAGAGAGACAGGGAGAGATATGGAGAGATCAAAATAGCCTCTCTCAAAGCCTTTTAATCATATGTAACACAGGGAATATGGAGAGGAGAGACAGGCACAGACGCAGAGAGATATAACACGTTCTTTTGCAAGCTTTACCTAACCACCATGGCCAAAGGATGCGAGACAGAGCGACAGAGATGATGTGAAGATGTGGGCAGATGTTACCCTCTCGTAGAAAGCCATCACCACCACCAATATAAGTGATAGAGAGATGAGATTGAAGACGAAAGAGAGATAGACAGTAAGATGAGAAACAGAGAGAGATATGTCTGTGTGAAGAGAGAGAGAGGTCGGACAAGACAAGACTGAGGTGGAATGAATGAAGGAAGGAAGGAATGGAAAGAGAAAAAGGAATTGCTCAGAGGTAGAGACAGTGAGATGAGAAACAGAGAGAGATATGTCTGTGTGAAGAGTGAGCGAGGTCGGACGAGACGAGACTGAGGTGGAAGGAAGGGAAGGAAGGAGTGGAAAGAGGAAAAGGAATTGCTCAGAGATAGAGAGACAGAGAGATATGTCTGTGTGAAGAGTGAGCAAGGTCGGACGAGACAAGACTGAGGTGGAATGAAGGGAAGGAAGGAAGGAGTGGAAATTAAGAGAGGAAGGAATTGATGAAAGAGAAAGACAGTGCTGGAAAATAATAGGAAGCAGAGAGGAATATGCTTTTGTTATATAAGGGAACAAAAATAAAAGGAATATGGTGTTTGTGGACATAGGAGAAAGAGAAAAGAAGGAAAATAATTAAGTAAGAACATGACACCTATTAGTAAGTCTCTGTGTGAAGGGAAACATTAGGATTTATAGAAACTGGTCCATCCCTAACTTAACCTAACCCAACCTATCCTACCTTGACCTGGCTTGACCTAGTGTATTGTAACCTAGCCTAACCTAACCTAGTGTATCGTAACCTATCCTAACCTGACCTGACCTAACCTAATCTAACCTAGTGTATCGTAACCTAGCCTAATCTGACCTGACCTAACCCAACCTAGCCTAACCTAACCCAACCTAGCCTAACCTGACCTAGTGTATTGTAACCTAGCCCAACCTAACCTAGCGTATCATAGCCTAGTCTAACCTGACCGGATCTGACCAAGTGTATTATAACCTAACCTAACCTGACCTGACCTAACATAACCTATCCTAACCTAACCTGACCTGACCAAGTGTATCGTAACCTAGCCTAACCTAACCTAGTGTATTGTAACTTAACCTAACCTAACCTGACTTGACCTGACCTACCCTAGAGTATCATAACCTAACCTGGCCTAACCTGACCTGACCTGACTTGACCTGACCTAATGCAGTGTAAATCTTCTCTCACACCACTTCTAGGGTAAAATATAGAAAAATTAACAAAACAAAACAAAACAAAAAGACAAGAACACAGACACTATGCAGAAAGAAAGGAAGGAAGGAAGAGAGAAAGAAAGAAAGAATGAGAGAAAGAAAAACAAAATAAATGAGCCATGAAGAAAAGAGAGAAAGAAAGGAAGAAAGAAAGAATGAAAGAAAGAAGAAGAGAAGAGGAAAATAAATTAAGATCGAAGGAAAAAGAAAGAGAAAGAAAGAAAGAAAGGAGAAAAAAATATGGATAGAAAAATAAGCAAAGATTGAAGGAAAAAAGGAAGGAAAAATAAAAATAAATATAGATTGAAGGAAAAAGAAAGAAAGTAAGAAAATAAATTGTAGATTGAAGGAAAAAAAGGAAAAATAAAAATAAATGTAGATTGAAGGAAAAAGAATGAAAATAAATTGTAGATTGAAGGAAAAAAGAAGGAAAAAATAAAAAATAAATGTAGACTGAAGGAAAATGGAAGGAGAAAAAAATATGGATAGGAAAATAAACAAAAATTAAAGAAAAACAGAAGGAAAAAAAGGGGAAAAAAATGTAGATTGAAGGAAAGCGAAAGAAAACAAAGGAAAACAAGGAGACAAAAATAAGTTAAAGGAAGAAATTTTTAAAAAGAAAGAAAAACAGACGAAGAACAAATTAAAAAAAAAAAAAGTGAAGCATGAGAAAAAAGGAAAATGAGAAAGGGAATAAAGAAAAATACAAGGAAATAGGGAAAGAAATAAAGAAAAGGAGAAAAATAATGAAGCAACCAAACCATGACTACTTAACGCTCTCCACACGATGCAAATTTCACAACACTACGAGGGCGGGGCGGCCGAGAGTTTGCCAGGCCACACACCCCGGCCGCCACACAGCACACCCACAGGGGCCGCCACTCACTAGGCTACGCTACGCCACTACGAACCGACCGGACGAGCCTCGGAACATTCCTCGCTCGCCCGGCCAGTCAGTCAGTCAGTTGGTCAGTCGGACGTGAGGAACACTCGTATGATTTATTTTCTCTTTTTTTTGTGTGGTTTCTATTGCATTTTGTATGATTTTTTTTTTTTTTTTTGCTGTTAATGGTTTTGGTGTATGTGTTTTTTTTTGTCTTTGATATTTTAGACAATTTTTTTTTTCCTCTTATAAGAATTCTTGTTTCATTATCTTGTGAGGGGTGATTTTTTCTCATTTTTCTCGCTAAGAGGGACCATTAAGAAACATGATCCCCGCTGCTACCGGGTTAAAGAGCAGTTGTTCCATCCTTTTGAGAAGATAATAATGAGTGTGCAATTCCATCCATTTCCAGCATCCAGAACCAATTAAACATGAACCCACTGAGAGGAATCTAAACCTTCCTCAAAACAGACTAACACAACATCATTTTTTTCGTTGCCCATACAAGTGTTCCTCCTGTCCGCTGGCTTCTCCTCGGCCAAAATAAGATAGATAAATAAGTCTTGTGGGAAACTCTAGACCATCCCCTTGGACCTCAATGCCTCTCCCAACACCATGATAAAAAGTTCCACTCATTTGGACGCGAGAGAAATTTGACTTGCTCTGACACTAAGATAAGAAAGATAGAAGGTAGTTTGAGTTGCTTGGAAGAAGAGAGACTGAAGATAAAGATAAAATATGATAGAATTTGGCTTGGTCGGAAGGGAAGATAGGATAGAAGATAATATGGAAGATGATTTCACTTGCTTCTCAAACGCAAAAGAAAGCGAGGAAAATAAGAAAGATTTGCCTAAGTTTATAAAGGGAAAGGAAAGGAAGGGAAGGAAGGGATGGGAAGGGCATGGGAGGGAAGGAAAAGGAAGGTTAAGAAATGGAAGGAAGGGGAAGGAATGGAAGGATGGGGAAGGGAAAAAGGGAAGGAAGGGGAAGGAAAGGAAAGGAAGGGAAGGGAAGGGAAAGGAAGGGAAGGGAAGCGAAGGGAAGGGAAGGGAATGGAAGGGAAGGGAAGGAAAGGGAAGGGAAAGGAAAGGAAGGGGAAGGGAGGGGAAGGGAAGCGAAGAAAGGGATCTCGTATGTAAGCACCCCAGCAAGTCTGAGCTTAAAACACGACAAAACGAGATGAAACGAGTTGAAACCGAGTGGAGCGGACGAGGGTGAGGTTGAAGTCCAAGGTGGAATTGACTCAAGACAGACAGACAGACGGACAGGCGGAGTGGACGAGAGAGAGATGGAGAGTGAGGCGGAGAATGGAGAGGCTCGGTACTTACGATCTTGGGCTTGAAGGGTGGCTGGACCTCCCTGTTTTCGAGCTTCTCCCAGTCGATCCGCCGGAAGAATGGGTGTGTTCGTACGTCCTCCTCGCCCTTTGCGCCGCACCCCAAACGCTTCAGGGGCTGCTTGGTCAGGAACTGGAATGGGGACGGGATGGTGAGAGAGCGTTTTTTTTTTTTGTGTGTGTGTGTGTGTGTGTGTGTGTGTGTGTGTGTGTTTCTCTTGGTGTTTCTTTCATTCAGTATTTTTTTCATTAGTGTTTTTTAACTGTTTTTTTTGTTTGTTTGTTTTTTGGGGGGGAATTTGTCTTTCTTAATGGTGTTTTTTACAAGTTTTTTTTTTAACTAGTGTTTTAAGCAGCTTTTTATGGGCGTTTTATTTTAAATGGTGTTTTTTTTACTGAATTATTCTTATTGGTGTATTTTAATGTGTTTTTGGGGGCTGGTATCTTTAATTGGTGTATTTTAATGTTTTTTGGGGAGCTGGTATCTTTTATTGGTGTATTTTAATGTTTTTTGGGGGCTGGTATCTTTTATTGGTGTATTTTTGTGTTTTTTTGGGGGGCTGGTGTTTTTTATAAGTGTTTTTTTTTATTTATTATCTTATTGAGGCTGCTTGGTCAGGAACTGGAATGGGGGCAGGATGGTGAGAGCGGTATTATTATTTTTTGCTTCGGTTTCAAATGTTACGTCATTTTATTAAGCAAGAAAGAATGAAGTAAATGAGTTAGCAAAGAAAGAAGATGTATAAGATAGAGTGTTATAGATGAAGGAAGGAAGGAAAGAATATAGAAAGAATGAAGTGAATAAGTAAGTAGAGAAAGAAAGTGAATAAGATTGGGTGTAATGGATGAAGGAAGGAAAGAATGGAAGGAAAGAAAGAAAACAAGAAAATGAGAGTGAAAGAAAATCAGAAAGACAAAATGAAATAAAAAGTGAATGAAATGAGAAATTAAAAAAAGAAAGAAGGAAAACAGTGAAAAAGAAGGAAGAAAGAAAGAAAAACAGAAAACAAGGATGAAATAAGTAAAGAAAATAAAAATAAAATAAAAAAGAATGAAATAGATGAAGGAAAGAAAGGAAGAAGGGAAATATGAATGAAAGAAAAAATAAATAAAAAGAATGAGTCAGAGAGAGAGAGAGCGAGCCCGGGGCCTCCACACACATTTTTTATAGGGTAGCTCTGAGGCCTCAACTTTAGGGCAGACTTAACTAAATCACTTCCCTGGATCAGAGTTAACCTAAGTGAGAGAGAGAGAGAGAGAGGTGAGGTGTCTATTTACTGTCTATCTATCTATCTATCTCGGTCGCTCTTCTGAACTCTTCTATATAGGGGCAATGTATAGTAGTTTTTTTTTTGTAATTATTTTTTTTTCATCTCTTGAGCTTCTTCCTTTGCTGTAAATTAATAAATATCTATCTATCTGTGTTTATCTATTTTTCTATCTATCTATCTATCTGTATTTCTTGGTAGGGATTTCTTGCATGCAATTCTCTCTCTCTCTCTCTTTCACACGCACACACACACACACACACACACACACACACACACACACGGTTCGCTCCCTGACTTTCTCTCTCTCTCCCTCTCTCTGATACACATTCCGCACTTCATCTTGCAGGCCCTAAGGTGCAATCTCTCTCTCTCTCTCTCTCTCTCTCTCTCTCTCTCTCTCTCTCTCTCCCAGTAGAGCCTCAATTCTACTCTCATACACTTAAGAAGCATTTTAAAGAGAGGAGGAGGAGGAGGAGGAGGAGGAGGAGGAGGAGAAGGATGGGGGGGAGGAGGAGGTGATAAAGACACGTAACATATGTTCTCTCTCTCTCTCTCTCTCTCTCTCTCTCTCTCTCTCTCTCTCTCCTCCTCCCTTCCTTCCTTTCTCTTTTTTTTCCCTCCATCTCTCTCCCTTTCTTCCTCTCTTTCCCTCCCTTTTTTTCTTCCTCCCTCCTCCTTTCTCTCCCTTATTTCCTCTCCATCTCTCTTCCCTCCCTTCCTTTCCTCCTCCCTCCATCTCCCTTTCCCTCCCTTTCTCTCTTTCCCTCCTCTTCTTCTCCCTTCCTTCCTCTTTTTTTCCCTCCATTTCTCTCCCTTTCTTCCTCTCTTTCCCTCCCTTCTTCCCTCTTCCTCCATCCCTTCCCTTCCTTTCTCTCCCTTATTACTTCTCTTTCCTTCCCTCTTCTTCTCTTCCTTTCTCTTTTATTCCTTTCTTCCTTCCCTTCCTTTCTTCCTCTCCCTTCTCCTCCCTCTCCCTTTAATCTTACTCTGGCATATTACTCCCCGACGCAGGACAATAAAAAGCCCGTCAGACTCACTCCCTTGCAGCACTCCTTTGACTCCTTGGAGAGGCTCTTGGGGTAGGAGACGTTGTGGTCGGTGATGGCCGCGAACAGCTCCTCCTCATCCTCACCGTCGAAGGGAGGCTGACCGACCAGCATCTCGTACAGCAGGACACCATATGCCCACCAGTCCACGCTCTTCCCGTATGGCTGGTACAGGATGATCTGGGAGCCAAGAAGATGAGTGCGTGTTGAGACTGTGCGCTTTAGTGTATGTGAGAAGGGTTAGGTTAGGTTAGGTTACAATATGGTAGGTTAACCCCTTGACTGTGGATTAGGTTAGGTTACAATACACAAGGTTAAGTTAGGTTAGCTTACAATACACTAGGTTAAGTTAGGTTAGGTTACGATACACTATGTTAAGTTACAATACACTAAGTTAAGTTAGGTTAGGTTACGATGCACTAGGTTAAGTTAGGTTAGGTTACATTACACTAGGTTAAGTTAGGCTAGGTTACGTTACACTAGGTTAAGTTAGGTAAGGTTACGATACACTAGGATAAGTTACGATACTCTTGGTTAAGTTAGGTTAGGTTATGATACACTAGGTTAGGTTACGATACACTAGGTTACGTTCAGCATCACAAGGCTCATGACACTGCCCATGGAAATACTACTAACACAATCTCAACCAAATCCTTGAAAATGAGTGTATGAGCCTTGGAATGATAAAGAATAAGAGAAAATGTGAAGAAATAAATGCAAAACAGTGAGGTAAAACCGTGAATATGAATTAAGGCTGGATGCATAACTCAGAACGCTTTACATAAGTACCCCATTAAAGTGAGTAAGAGAGAAAACGTGAATAACTCAGAACGCTTTACATAAGTACCCCATTAAAGTGAGTAAGAGAGAAAACGTGAATAAGTAAGTGTGAATATATGCGATAGTTTCCCCGACATAATTCAGAGAGGCAATTTTTTACGCAAGTGCCCCCTGAAAAGAGTAATAACAACAATGGTAAAGAAAATCAAGGACAGAAACAGGGAAACTAAAACTAATGGAAAATAATAATAATAATAGTAATAACAATAGTAAAGGGAATGAACAAGAAACACAGAGATATAAAACTTACTAATGAATTCACGCGGGCGGTCAACCTACCTAGCCTTTGAAAACGTAAATAATAACAAAATAAAAAAATAACCAACAATGAATGCTCTGGCCAAACAAACACACACACACACACACACACACACACACACATTGATAGATACAAGATAGATCGACAGATGCATAGATTAATAGAGACAGAAAGACAGATAGAAAAAAAAAATAGGAATTCACACACACACACACACACAGATAGCTAGACATGTACGATAGAATGAGATCGATAAACTAACAAGAAGATATAGTATTCACACCTACTACGCGACTATACGGGCGAGAAACGCGGCTGTGTAATAAGAACACGTATTCTAATGGGAAAAAATGGTGTATGGGTGACACTGCCCTGACTGCCTGACCTTCTCTGTAGCCCTCGCACATACTTATTGCCTACACACGGCAACACACCTACACTATATTGACGTGAGCCGGACATGATGCCGTAAATAATCTTAATATGACTGTGGAAGGGTCACACCACCACCAGGGTCATAAAACTACTACCCCTGGAAATGCCCACAACTCCCACGAAAGCCTTGGCAAACAGGTGAACATGGGCGTCGAAATGTTTAAAAATATGTCCCTATGAGGTACGCCACGTGCCTTACACAGCGGCCCTACACGTCTTCATCGCCTGTTTCTGCTGTTTTGTTTTGTCTGACTAGACTGAAGTGACGTACACAGCGTGGCGTGGTGGTGGCGGCGCCCACAGACTTACACACGGCGGCGCCCACAGACTTACACACCAGTCCGTGACAGCGCCACGTGTAAACAAACAAAAGTGTGAGGTGCGCCATGCGCATTCCAATGTCCGTCCAATGTTATTGTGCTACTTTATATTTTCATTGCTTGCTTCTGTGTCTTTTTCATGTTTCTTTTTTCTCTGAGTGACTGTAGTGTCGGCGTGATGTGGTGGCGGCGGTGAACTGGCGCCGCTTGTAGACAAACACAAGTAAAAGGTACGCTAGGCGCATTCCACATTGCCCTTCCACACGCTGTTGTGTTTATTCTAGATTTTCAGCGCTTGTTTCTATCTAATTCTCTTTTGTTTTGAGTGACTGACTGACTGGCTGAGTGTGGGCGTGGTCTGGTGATGCCGGTGATCGGCGGGCGGTGCCTGCCACTTGAAAACAAACGAGTCTGAGGAGCGTGAAGCGCCTTCCACACTGCCCCTGCACGCGTTATTCTACATTTTCATCGTTTGTTTCTGTGTTTGTGTCGCTTATTGTTTTGTTTGACTGACTGGAGTGTCGGTCTGGGTGCGAGACTTGACAGTTCCTTCATTCCTTGCCGCACCATCGCGTAGCCCACTCGCGCACTCTGAGCTTGTGGGTTATATTCTTGGGTCTTCCCGTCGTAGGCGTTTCGCTTAGTGTGAAGAAATGTAGTAGCCGTGCCTAATGTGCAGACTCATACAACCACGTATACATCTGTAACACGGCCCGAAACACACACACACACACACACACACACACACACACACACACACACACACACTTTCAGGGAAGATGCTCGAGACAAAGAAAAATAGCTTCCCACTAAGAAACATAGAGGTTTGGAACAGACTAAGTGAAGAAATAGTATCGGCGAGGAGTGTGCACTGTGCAGAGCTTCAAGGAAAAGTTGGATAATTATAGATACGGAGACGAGACCACACGTGCGTAAGCCCAGACCCTGTAAAATTACAACTAGGTAAATAGGTAAATACACTAACCTCAGGGGCGATATAGTCAGGCGTTCCGCAGAAGGTCTTGGTGGTCCTGTCGCCCGAGATGCCCTCCTTGCACATCCCGAAGTCAGCGATCTTGATGTGGCCGTCCTGGTCGAGCAGAACGTTGTCCAGCTTGAGGTCGCGGTAGACGATGCTTCGCGAGTGGAGATAGAACAGTCCGATGGCGATCTCTGCTGCGTAAAACCTGAGGAAATAGAGATAGAAGGGTTGATTGAGTGAGTGAGTGTGTGTGTGTGTGTGTGTGTGTGGTTTGGTGAGTGAGTGAGTGATTGGCGATCTCTGCTGCGTAAAACCTAAGGAAATAGAGAGAGAAGGGTTGATTGAGTGAGTCTGTGGTTGGTTTAGTGGGTGAGTGAGTGAGTGATTGACTGACTAACTAACTGACTGACTGACTGACTAACTGATTGATTGAAAGAAGAGGGTGTTATCTATCAATAAATCTTCTATATCTATCAAGCTATCTATCTATCTATATTTAAAGTCTATTTCTATCTGTCAATGAACTGTCTATCTATCTATCTATCTAACATTCCCTTCCTCCTCCTCCTCCTCTTCTTGTTTCCTTCCTTCTCTGTCTTTCAAACTATCTAACTATAACTCTATCTAATCTATCAACCATTCAACTATCTATCTATCTATCTATTTATTTAGCTATCCATGTATTTATCTATATTTAAACGTCTTTCTCTATACTCACAAAGCATATAACATTCCCCTCCTCCTCCTCCTCCTCTTCCTCTTCTTCCTCCCTTCTCTGTCTTTCAAACCATCAATCTACAACTCTACCTAATCTATCAACGAATCACCTATCTATCAATCTATCTATCTATCTATCTACCTATGTTTAAAAGTCGTTTTATCTGTTTGTTTATCAATGTTTAAAAGACTTTCTCTATACTCACACAGCGACGGGTTCCTTGAATTTTCCGCACTGTTGAATTTGGAACATGAGGTCACCGCCATTCACGTATTCCATGACGAAGTACAGCCGGTCCTGGAACACACGAACGCACACACACATACATACACATACACAAACGTAGTATTAGTATTGGTAAGGGTATGTCTGTGTGGGGGGAGGGGGGAGGAGGGGGGGATGTTTTGTGTGTGTGTTTGTGTGTGTGTGTGTGTGTGTTTATGTTGGTATTCTCTCTCTCTCTCTCTCTCTCTCTCTCTCTCTCTCTCTCTCTCTCTCTCTCTCTCTCTCTCTCCTCTCTCTCTCTCTCTCTTCTCTCCTCCTCCTCCTCTTCCTGTACCTTTCCTTAAATATATTCCCTACGTCTTCCTCCTCCTCCTCTTGTATTCAATCCCTCCTCCTCCTTCTCCTCCTCCTCTTCCTGTACCTTTCCTTAAATATATTCCCTACTTCATCCTCCTCCTCCTCTTGTATTCAGTCCGTACTTCCTCCTCCTCCTCCTCCTCTTCTTCTTCTTCTTCTTCTTCTTCTTCTTCTTCTTCTTCTTCTTCTTCTTCTTCTCCTCCTTCTTCTTCTTCTTTCTCCTCCTCCTCCCTACAATCAGTGACGTCACACATTCAGGCTCAGAAACGTAAACATTCGTGCTAAACAGGACGTGTGAATGTTCGTTTGTTTGTTTACGCCGATTCCATTCCCAGTGTTTTAGTGCTCTCTCTCTCTCTCTCTCTCTCTCTCTCTCTCTCTCTCTCTCTCTCTCTCTCTCTCTCGTGTGTGTGTGTGTGTGTGTGTTTGAAATGGTAATGAATGCTCGCTTTTACTGCTCTCTCTCTCTCTCTCTCTCTCTCTCTCTCTCTCTCTCTCTCACCATAGTCTGGAAGCAGGAATGGAGTTGCACAAGGAATGGCGGCTTATTTGCCAGCGCCAGGACCCTCTTCTCGATCATGGTGCATTCTACATCGTCGTCCTGGATAATGATGTCCTTCTTCAGAATCTTGATGGCGTACAACTCATCCGTGCCCTGTTGGAAACGCGGAGAAGAAGGGGATGACAGGGGGGTATAGCGCTTGATCTTGATGTCGAAGGTGACTTGGGTGGGTATAGCGCTTGATCTTGATGTCACAGAAAGAAGGGGATGATAGGGGGGTATAGCGCTTGATCTTGATGTCGAAGGTGACTTAGGTGAATATAGCGCTTGATCTTGATGTCACAGGTGAAGGGGATGATAGGGGTAATAGCGCTTGATCTTGATGTCACAGGAAGAAGGGGATGATAGGGGGTATAGCGCTTGATCTTGATGTCACAGGAAGAAGGGGATGATAGGGAGGGTATAGAGCCTGATCTTGATGTCACAGAAAAAAAGGGGATGATAGGGGGGTACAGCGCTTGATCTTGATGTCACAGGGAAAAGGGGGATGATAAGGGGTATAGCGCTTGATCTTGATGTCGCAGGAAGAAGGAAATGATAGGGAGGTATAGCGCTTAATCTTGATGTTACAGGAAGAAGGGGATGATGGGGGTATAGCGCTTGATCTTGATGTCACAGGAAGTAGGAAATGATAGGGGGGTATAGCGCTTGATCTTGATGTCACAGGAAGAAGGGGATGATAGGGAGGGTATAGAGGTTGATCTTGATGTCACAGAAAAAAGGGGATGATAGGGGGGTATAGCGTTTGATCTTGATGTCACAGGGAGAAGGGGATGATAGGGGGGTATAGCGCTTGATCTTGATGTCGCAGGAAGAAGGGGATGATAGGGAGGTATAGCACTTGATCTTGATGTCACAGGGAAAAGGGGATGAAAGGGGGGTATAGCGCTTGATCTTGATGTCACAGAGAGAAGGGGATGATTAGGGGGTATAGCGCTTGATCTTGATGTCACAGGAAGAAGGGGATGATAAGAGGTGATAGCGCTTGATCTTGATGTCGCAGGAAGGGGATGACAGTGGGAATAGCGCTTGATCTTGATGTCGCAGGGAAAAAGGGATGACAGGGGGTATAGCGCTTGATCTTGATGTCACAGGAAGAAAGGGATGATAGGGGGATATAGCGCTTGATCTTGATGTCGCAGGTGACTTGGGTGGGTTGTTTGGTCTTGGTCTGGGTAAGGAGAGTTAGGGTTTATTTACATTGCGTGGATGGCGAGGGGAAGTTACGTGTTTTGTAAGGGGTGACTACATGGAAAGATAGATAGATAGATAGATGGAGATAGATAGAGGGAGAGAGAGTAATGGAGTGCCAAGAATATGTAAATAGAGAGAGGGAGAGATGTATGGAAGACGAGAACAAGACTAATAACACGAGAGAGAGAGAGAGAGAGAGAGAGAGAGAGAGAGAGAGAGAGAGAGAGAGAGAGAGAGAGAGAGAGAGAGAGAGAGAAGGATTTGAATATATATTAAGGTTGTATTTGAATGAAAGAGAACGGGCCTGAAATAATAATAATAATAATAATAATAATAGTTATAGAAGCGCAATTACACTATGCCCTGAGAGAGGGAGAGAGAGAGAGAGAGAGAGAGAGAGAGAGAGAGAGAGAGAGAGAGAGAGAGAGAGAGAGAGAGAGAGAGAGAGAGAGAGAGAGAGAGAGAGAGAGAGACTGAAACCAGAATGCAAATAGGGAGACATATTGGGAAACTCTCTCTCTCTCTCTCTCTCTCTCTCGTGTGTAAGAGAATTAAGAGCAAAGCAAAAAAGACGAATGGACTGATAATGGAGAGAGAGAGAGAGAGAGAGAGAGAGAGAGAGAGAGAGAGAGAGAGAGAGCTAGGCAGAGTCTGGTACGTTAAAGTGGATGGTGTAACACAGCTCTCTCTCTCTCTCTCGTTATAGACCCATTTGTACCTACGTGATGAAGTAACGATGAGAGAGAGAGAGAGAGAGAGAGAGAGAGAGAGAGAGAGAGAGAGAGAGAGAGAGAGAGAGAGAGAGAGAGAGAGAGAGAGAGAGAGAGAGAGAGAGAGAGAGAGAGAGAGAGAGAGAGAGAGAGAGAAATGTATGAATGAGAGGAAGAAGAAAACGAAACACAGGAGACAGAAAGGAAGGAAGGAAGGAAAGGAAGAAAGAAAGAAAGAAAGGAAGAAAGGAAGGAAGGAAGGAAGAAAGGAAGGAAGGAAGAAAGGAAAGAAGGAAGGAAGGAAAAAAAGGAAGAAAGAAAGAAAGAAAGAAAGAAAGAAAGGAAGGAAGGAAAGAAAGAAGGAAAGAAGGAAAGGAAAGAAGGAAGGAAGGAAGGAAGGGAAGGAAGGAAGGAAAGGAAGGAGGGAATATTTTATGCGTTGTTTCTCCTAAACAATAAAACATATTTTCCCCACACGAGTTATGGTCAGGAATTCTCTCTCTCTCGTAACCCCGATTCTTCACTCTGACACACACACACACACACACACACACACACACACACACACAAGAACGTATATATATAATGCGAGAAAAGAGAGAGAGAGAGAGAGAGAGAGAGAGAGAGAGAGAGGAAGAAGGAACACAGAGATACAACACACACACACACACACACACACACACACACACACACAGACTTACCTTTCGTTCGGCCAGCAGGACCTTGCCAAACGACCCCTTCCCGAGCACCATGAGATAGTTGAAGTCCGTAGCGCGTATGATGTCCCTTTTGTTCATGTTATGTGGTATGTGGTTGTCTGTGGCGGAAGCGGTCTTCTTGGTGATTGATGTCTTCTGCGGTGGTGATGTGGTGGTGATTGTGGTGGTGTAAGTATATTTTCAACACCACATCATTTTCGTTCATATCATCACACATAGTTGTATGGTGGTGGTGTTGAAAGTCATTACCAATCCGTATCATCACCACAGAGAGGGATTTTGGTGATGGTGGTGGTGGTGGTGATGTTGGTTTTGACATATCACCATGGAAGTCATCACCATTTGGAGGTTTTGATGGTGGTGATGGTGGTGACGTGGTGGTGAAAGTCATTACCGATCCGTTTCATCACCACAGAGAGGGATTTTGGTGATGGTGGTGGTAGTGGTGGTGGGGTTTTTTCATATCACCACGAAAGTCATCACCATTTGGAGGTTAGGTGGTGGTGATGGTGGTGTTTGAAAGGTACATCACCACACGTTTTCATCACCAGAAGTTGGCCGTAGGTTGGTGGTGGAGGTGGTGGAGGGAGGGGAATAGAGAGGGAGGGAGAGAAAAAGAAAAAAAATATATTAGTTAGGATTAAGTTAGTCTACGTTAAAAACACATTCTCTTATACAATTGTCTTATTTTTCTTTCTTTCTTTCTTTTCTTTCTTTCTTCCAACTATTTGCATCTCTGTTTTTCCTCTTTCTTCTTTATTACTAATCTTTATCACATGACACTGCTTCTATGTATGTGTGTGCGTGTGCGTGTGTGCGTGTGCGTGTGTGTGTGTGCGTGTGTGTGTGTCTGTTTGAGTTATGGTGTGGTGACAGCTTCAATCCGTTCTGTCATTTGGCTGAGTGATTGTGTTAGAGGCAGAGGTAGCAGTAATAGTAGTAGTAGTAGTAGTGGTGGTGGTAGTAGTAGTAGTAGTAGTAGTAGTAGTAGTAGTAGTAGTAGTAATAGTAGTAGTAACCCCCACAATGAAAATCAATATGGTAATGAAAGGAATTTGTGTCTGATAATATATTCAAAGCCTGTATTTAAATCGAGAAAAAACATTCACGTAATAATAAAATAAGGTTGTGTTTTTTTCCATTGCTGTCGACAGAGGAAAAACAGAGAGGCGGGTAATGTATGGCCGCACTTTGCATTAAACTTGAAATTTGCAATGAAATGTGAATGAAAAAATGCTTATTGGACGAGAATGGCACAGGAATTAAAACTAAAGAAATATCACATCGTAAATATCACACACACACACACACACACACACACACACACGCACACACACACACACATATATCCAACAGGTGGTGTACACGGAGGTTGTGAGACGCGTACACACACACACACACACACACGCACACGTAAACGGACGAAGATATAAAAAATTGGTGCACACAGCTATGGTAGGTGCACACACACACACACACACGCACACACACACACACACATAGATATCAAAACGGATACATGGATACGGTGAAACATAAAACTGCCAACATATAGGCCTGAAACTTGAGGCTGGGCAGTCTGTCGAGCCCTGGGCAGTGTGGGAAGCCTGACGTGTGTGTGTTGAGTGTGGGAAGCCTGGTGCGACACTGATTAAGGGTGTTTACAGGGGCTGAGGATTAGGTTTGAAGGGGGGACTTGGACATCTTGAAGAGTTAACAATAATAAAAAGTAACACTGATTTAAAGGGAGGAATTCAAGTGTGGGAAGCTTGTTGCGACACTGAATAAGGAGTGTTTACAAGGATTCAGGATTTGGTATGAAGGGGGGACTTGGACATCTTGAAGAGTTAACAATAATAAAAAGTAACACTGATTTAAAGGGAGGAATTCAAGTGTGGGAAGCTTGTTGCGACACTGAATAAGCGGTGTTTACAAAAATTCAGGATTTGGTATTAAGGGGAAACTTGGATATTTCTTAAGGATATGAATACTGGGATACACAAATCTAATGGCGAAGTTTAAATACAAATATGTAAATGTAAATAAATATAAAAATAAGAAACGAAGAGAAAATAAAAGGAAAATATATAGACGAACAAAATAAAAATACAAGGAAACAGGAATAGAGTGGAATATGAATAAGAAGAGGAAGAGGAAGAGGAGGAGGAGGAGGAAGAGGAGGCGATAAGGACATAATTAAAAGTATATAAAAAAAGCAACTGACTCGGATCCCTTTTGTGATTACGAAGCTTATAGTGACCTCAATAACCTGTGGCCAATTATGAGGCTGTGATGACGGAGGAGGAGGAGGAGGAGGAGGAGGAGGAGGAGATGAAAGAGGAATGAGGAGGAAGAGAAGAAGACAGGGATTGAAATAGACGAAAAGGAGGAGGAAGAAGAGGAAGTTTTGATAGACAAGGAAGAGGAAGAGGAGGAAGAAGAGAGAGAGGAGGAGGAGGAGGAAAAAGAGGAGGAAAAAGAGGAAGAGACGAGGGGTGAAATGGAGGATTGAAGTAAGGAAGAGGAGGAGGAAGAAGAAAAAGGAGGAGGAGGAGGAGGAGGAGGAGGAGGAGGAAAACGAAGAAGAGAAGGAAGAGGAGAAGGAAGAAGAACAAAAAGAAGGAGGAGGAGGAAGAGGAGGAGGAGGAGGAGACTCAACCCTCACCTCGTCTCACTTCTTCCCTCCTCCTCCTCCTCCTCCTCCTCCTCCTACTCAGCCCACACTAAAACAATAAAACAACAAAACAAAAACAATAAAAAATAACCCCTAAAAATCCCTAATGAAGTTACATAAATTTTTCCCTCACTTAAAAATTTTCCAGCTGAACTTTTTTTCCGCAATGGACAAATTCTAACCACAAAAAAATCATAATTGGCTCCGGATTACGTGACTCCGTTTATCTGAGGCGCTAAAAATAAAGGAGAAATAAAGTTAAATAAAAGATAAATGAGAGAGAGAGAGAGAGAGAGAGAGAGAGAGAGAGAGAGAGAGAGAGAGAGAGAGAGAGAGAGAGAGAGAGAGAGAGAGAGAGAGAGAGAGAGAGAGAGAGAGAGAGAGAGAGAGAGAGAGAGAGAGAGAGAGAGAGAGAGAGAGAGAGAGAGAGAGAGAGGAGAGAGAGAGAGAGAGGAGGAGGAGGAGAGAGAGGCACACAGACAGACAGACAGACACAAACCTTGCAGACACATAAAACACACAGGAGGAAAGCCCCCAGGAGGAGGAGGAGGAGGTTAATGAGGAAGAGGAGGAGGAGGAGAGGAGGAGGAGGAGGGAGGAGGAGAGAGAGAGGAGAGAGAGAGAGAGAGGAGAGAGAGAGAGAGAGAGAGAGAGAGAGAGAGAGGAGAGAGAGAGAGAGAGAGAGAGGAGGAGAGAGAGAGAGGAGGAGAGTAGGAGAGGAGGAAGAGAGAGAGAGAGAGAGAGCGAGAGAGAGAGAGAGAGAGAGAGAGAGAGAGAGAGAGAGAGAGAGAGAGAGAGAGAGAGAGAGAGAGAGAGAGAGAAAATCTTTAATCTCTTTCACCTTAAAACACTCTTGGGAGGAGAAAGAAGAGGAGGAGGAGGAGGAGGAGGAGGAGGTGACGAAATGAGGAACTAAGAGAACATAAACCTTGAGAGAGGAAGAGGAAGAGGAGGAGGAGGAAGAAGAGGAGGAGGTGGAGAAAGAGGAGGAGGAGGAGAGGGAATGAGGGACTGAGAGAGAACATAAACCTTGGAGAGAAGACGAGGAGGAGGAGGAGGAGGAGGAGAAAAGAGTATAAAAAAGCAACAAAGATTGGCGAAAAGGAGGAAGGAAAAAATAGGAAATGGTAGGAAACAAGAGGAATGGAAAGAAGGGAAGAAGAGGAAGAGGAAGAGAGGAGGAGGAGGAGGAGGAGGAGGAGGAGGAGGAGGAGGAGGAGGAGGAGGAGAAGAAGAAGAGGAAGGAAGGAGAAAAGGAGGAAGGAAAGGAAAGGAAATGGTAGAAAAGAAGAAGAATGGGAAGAAGGAGAGAGGAGGAAGAAGAAGAAGAGAGAAGGAGGAGGAGAAGAAGAGGAAGAAAGGAGAAAAGGAGGAAAGAGGAAGAGAGGGAGAAGAAGAAGAAGAAAAAGCATAAATAAAGACATAACATAACATACGAGAACCACGCCATAAAATAACAAAACAACAACAAAGAAAACAAATAAACAAAACAAAAAATTCATGCAAGTTCGAATGCTCTTGTGGCAAAGGAGGAGGAAGAGTCAAGGGGATTCTGGAACCATAAAAGAGAGTTGGATTCCATTTACGTGTCTTGGGGGAAAATAAAGAGGATCAGAGTCCATTTAAGGGGTTGGCAGCAGAGTCTTGTTAAAAGGGATTCTGAGACCATAAAAGAGAGTTGGATTCCATTTACGTGTCTTGGGGGAAAATAAAGAGGATCAGAGTCCATTTAAGGGGTTGGCAGCAGGGTCTTGTTAAAGTGGACTCTGAGACCATAAAAGAGAGTTGGATTCCATTTACGTGTCTTGGGGAACCATAAAGGGAATCAGAGTCCATTTAAGGGGTTGGATAGGCTTGAAAATAACATATAAAACGGCTTCGAATCACAGAGGGAGCAGTCTTTTAAAAGGGATTCTGAGACCATAAAAGAGAGTTGGATTCCATTTACGTGTGTTGGGGGACCATAAAAGGGATCAGAGTCCATTTAGGAGGTTCAAGGGACTGGGAGAACATTTAAAGTCTCAGAAAACAAATAAAAGGGATTCTGAGACCATTAAAAAAGAGTTGGATTCCACTTGCGTGTCATTTTGGAACTATAGAGGATCAGAGTCCATTTAGGAGGTTCAAGGGACTGGGAGAACATTTAAAAAGTCTCTGAAAACAAATAAAGAGGATTCTGAGACCATTAAAAAAGACTTGGATTCCACTTGCGTGTCATTTTGGAACTATAGAGAGGATCAGAGTCTATTTAAGGGGTTCAAGGGGCTGGGAGAACATTTAAAAAGTCTCAGAAAACAAATAAAAGGGATTCTGAGACCATTAAAAAAGAGTTGGATTCCACTTGCGTGTCATTTTGGAACTATAAAGAGGATCAGATTCCATTTAAGGCGTTCGAAAACATATAAATACAGAAGACTTTTTATAAGGGATTCTGTTTTTATATAGCGGTTTGGATTCCGTTTAAGTGTTTTCCGGGACAATAAAGAGGATCAGATTCCGGTTTAGGAAGTTTAAGGGACTGGGTGAACATATATAAAGACTTAGAAACATATAAGGGGATTCTGAAACCGCTAAAGGGTGTTGGATTCCAGTTGTGTTTTTGGATAACATAAAGAGGATCAGATTCCACTTAAGAGGGTAACGGGGCTGGGAAAACATATATTAACGGCTTAGAAACATATATGGGGGGGTTGGAGGGGATTCAGAGGCCATTTAAAGGAATCTGAACCCATATAAGAGTATTTGATAGGATTCATGACTTGGAAAAGACCATTAAGGAGTTTTTGAGGCATTGGAGTCCATCAAGAACGATTGGATACCATTACAAAGGGATCGGATTCCATTTAAGGGATTTGAGGGCCGTCGGAGGGGAGTTTGTGAGGTTAGAATCCATTGAAGGGGAATTGGGAGGGATTGAAGTCCATATAAAAAGGATTGGAGTCCACTTAAGGTGTTTTGAGTCCATATAGGAGAATCAGAACGGACATAAAGGGGATTTGAACCATGGGAAAGAAGTTTGAATGGGATTTGAGGTTATTTAAGGGTATTGGAGTCATATAAAAAGGACTGGAGTCCACTTAAGGGGTTTTGAGTCCATATAGAAGGATCAGAACTGACATAAAGGGTATTTGAACCATGGGAAGGAAGTTTGAAAGGGATTTGAGCTCATTTAAGGGTATTAGAGTCCATTAAGTGGTTTGGGGGGTCCATATAAGTGGTTTTGGGGGTCCATTTAGGGGGTTTGGGGCGTGAATACAGTGTTCACCAACCATGTGGGGCCGCAGTGGTGGGGGCGAGGACGGCCCGTTAGGACGAATCCGGATTTCCAAAAACGGCCGAGAGCAATCCGGACAGGGCGATGTGTTTGTTTACGTTTAGTGGTGGTGGAGGTGGTGGTGGTGGTGGTGGTGTTATTTGGTGGTTATAGTGGTGGTGGTGGTGGTGGTGGTGGAGACAGACAAATCCACTATTAACGCCAGGGAATTTTTTTTATATATATACACAGACACACAGACACGATGTTTTTTCAGTTAATTCACTATGTTGACAACGTAAGATAACATTAACACACGTAAGAAACACAAGACACCATGGCATGAAGATACTTTTTGGGGCGTGTGTACAGGTGTTCCAGTAATACAATAGTTTAATTCACTATGCTGACAACGTAAGATAACATTAACCCACGTAAGAAACACAAGACAACAAGGCATGAAGATACTTTTTGGGGCGTGTGTACAGGTGTTGCAGTAATAGAGTAACTTGATTCACTATGTTGATGACGTAAGATATCATTAACACACGTACAATACACAAAACACCATGGCATGAAGATACTTTTTTGGGCGTGTGTACAGGTGTTGCAGTAACGACCCACGCAGGTGAGAAAATATACTTACCTGTCCTATCACGCCCCCAAAATAATAATAATAGTAATGAACAGGTGTACGCAAATTAACAAAGGTGAGTCCCGAACAGTAACTTACCTGGAACAAAACTCACCAAAATACCACGACAAAAAAACAAAAATCAAATAAATGAAGAAAATAATGAATAAACAAAGAAAATAATAAAGAAAATAGGAAAATAATAAAACTTGGATATACATAAAAAATAAACTAGGAAACGTGACCTAACCTAACCTAGCCTAACCCATCCTGACCTGACCTAACCTGACCTGACCTGACCTGACCTGACTTAACCTAACCTAAGAAAAACGGAGAGAAAAAAGAAAAACGAGATACGATATAAATTTTTGTCCCACGACTTACGAAAAAAAAAATGCAAAAAATTGGACACGGAGAATAAAAGAAAATGGAAGGAAATAACAGAGAAAGAAATAATGAAAAATAATAATAAAAGAAAACGAAGCAAAAAAAGGGGAAACTAACCAAACTTAACTATTTTAACCTTCTCCCCCCCCCCCAAAAAAAAAAGAAAAAAAAAGACACGAAGAATAAAAGAAAATGAAAGCAAATAACAGAGAAAGAAATAAAGAAAATGATAATAAAAGAAAATTAACCAAATAAAGGGGAAACAAATGCAAAAAAAGAAATATCCAAACTTAACTATTTCAACCTCTTAAAAAAAAAGCAAAAATTGGACACGAAGAATAAAAGAAAATGGAAGCAAATAACAGAGAAAGAAATAAAGTAAAAATAATAATAAAGAAAACGAACCAAAAAAAGGGGAAACTAAACTAAATAAAAAGAAATACCCAAACTTACTAATTTCAACCTCTTCTCCAATACTTTAAAACAACAACAGAAATACAAATGTCTCCCCTTGTTCTCTCCCTCCCTCATTGCGTCACCTCCTCCTCCTCCTCCTCCTCCTCCTCCTCCTCCTCCTCCTCCTCCTGCTGCTGCTTAAACCTTCTATTTAGAGAGAAAGAAAACGGAAAAAATAAATTCAACTCTTTTGTATGTAAATCTTTGAGCTGTGTTGTTGTTGTGAGAGAGAGAGAGAGAGAGAGAGAGAGAGAGAGCAGTGTCCCTTTAACCTCGCACAAAAGAAAGCGAAAGAAACATCGTTGAAATTTTTTTTTACGTGAAAAACGAATCTTATTTAGCCATTACCTGTATGAAAGCCCCCCCTCTCTCTCTCTCTCTCTATCAATATATCTCTCATTACAATATATTTATCAACTTTCTCTCTCTCTCTCTCCTCTCTCTCTCTCTCTCTCTCTATCAATATATCTCTCATTACAATATATTTATCAACTTTCTCTCTATCTCTCCTCTCTCTCTCTCTCTCTCTCTCTCTCTCTCTCTCTCTCTCTACCTAATTCTCTATCTATACATCTCTCATTTCAATATATTTATCTACTTTCCCTCCCTCTCTGTCTCTCTTTCCCTCCCTTCTCTCTCTCTCTCTCTCTCTCTCTCTCTCTCTCTCTCTCTCTCTCACACAATTAACACCCGAGCTCGCGCGTACAAAACAAGGTCGCAGGAATTTCCCCGCACACCTGCATACCAAAACAATGGAACCGTGCCCGGCTATGGACCGTACGGGGATTTGCCGGGTTTATGGGTCCCCTTGTACCGTGTCTACCCGCGGGAGGGAACAGACGGTCAACTTTAGAGAGAGAGAGAGGAGGGAGGGAGGGAAGGGAGAGAAAGTGTGAGAGAGAATCCGGCTTTGTTGTCACCTGGTTTTCCTCTCTCTCTCTCTCTCTCTCTCTCACAGGAGGAGGAGGTATTGTTGAGTAAAGGTGAGAGAGAGAGAGAGAGAGAGAGAGAGAGAGAGAGAGAGATGGAGAGAGGGAGAGAGAGATAAGGAGAAGGAAGGGAAACGAAGATAAGACCAGGAGAGAATTAAGGGAGGAGGAGGAGGAGGAGGAGGAGAGGCAGGTGAGATAAGCGAGGGAGGGAAGTCAAAGGGAACGGAGAGAGAGAGAGAGAGAGAGAGATTTAACGCAAATTAGTATCATTCAACCTCCTCCTTCTCCTCCTCCTCCTCCTCCCCCTCCTCCTCCTCCTCCTCCTCCTTTCATCTCATTTCTTCCTTCCTCCTCTTCTTTCTCTCCTTTTCCTCTTCCTCTTCCTCAATACTTTAATCTTATGTTCCCTGACTTACAATCCTCCTCCTCCTCCTCCTCCTCTTCCTCCTCCTCCTCCTCCTCCTCCTCCTCCTCCTCTTCTTCTTCCTCCTTTAACCGGGTCATCTCTTCCTCATTTTCATTAACCTGTCTTTTTAAGCCTCCTCCTCCTCCTCTTCTTCCTCCTCCTCCTCCTCCTCCTCCTTTTCTTCCTCCTTTAACCGGGTCATCTCCTCCTCATTTTCATTAACGTGTCTTTTTAAGCCTCCTCCTCCTCCTCCTCCTCCTCCTCTTCCTCCTCCTCCCGAAGCCTTAGAGAAAACATTCCTTCCTCTTCCCTTACAAGGAGTCGTAAAGAGAGAGAGAGAGAGAGAGAGAGAGAGAGAGAGAGAGAACATGACAAAGTGTTTTTCCTTCCCTCTCTCTCTTTCCTCCACGCTTGTCTCCTTTCCTCCCTCCATAACTCAAATCTTATCTCTCCTCTCTCTCTCTCTCTCTCTCTCTCTCTCTCTCTCTCTCTCTCTCTCTCTCTCTCTCTCTCTCTCTGTTGTCCCTCCGCAACGTCATTTCCTCATAATCCCAGTATCATGGCTTCTCTCTCTCTCTCTCTCGTTTCCATGGCAACATCTGATCACTCCCTTCCCCTGTTTACCTTTTGGGGCAAGAAAGTGTCAAACAAACAAAAAAAAAGCGTGTGTGTGTGTGTGTGTGTGTGTGTGTGTGTGTGTGTGTGTGTGTGTGTGTGTGTGTGTGTGTGTGTGTGTGTGTGTGTGTGTGTGTGTGTGTGTGTCTCTCTTTCTCTCTCTCTCTCGCTCTCTATCCTTCTTCCCTCCTCCTCCTCCTCATCTTCCTCCTCTTCCTCATTTCTTTTGTGCCTCCATCCGTGTCTTTTACGTCCTCCTCCTCCTCCTCCTCCTTCTCCTCCTCCTCCTCCTCTTTCTCCTCCGACCTCTCAGTCCATTTTCTTTCATGTCCCATCCTCCTCTGTCGTTTCCTGCTCTCTCTCTCTCTCTCACCCTTTCTTTCTTTTGTTATTTTTTTTCAGAATCGCGAACCTAAAAAACAATTACACAAGTTATCCCTACAAGTTATCCCTCATCAACGTTTTCTTTGTGTCGTTTTCCTTATAAATAACAAGGGAAGAATGTATTACTCTTTAACGTTACATTTTCGTTCATTTTTCTCTAAGTATAAAATCAAGGACTAAAAATAATACTGATGTCACCCCTTATTAACGCCATTCTTTCTTATGTTTCCCTCCGTAAACTTAAAAATATATATTCACACCCCTTTTTCCCTTACCAATGACATTTTCCTTCCTTTCTTCCTCTTTACTAACAAAAATTAGATACACAAGTTATCCCTTATTACTTTCATCTAATCATTTTCTCTTTAAATATAAAAAAAACATAAAGTCGAGGAAACAGAAAAGTTACCCCTAATCAACGCCATTCTTTCGTCTTTTTCCTCCTTTAAACAAAAAACTGAACAAAAAACACACAAGCTATCCCTTAAATGCGTCATCTTTCGTCAATTTTCCCCTATGTGAAAAATCAACACATCTTTTTTTCCTTTTCCATCTCTATAAATAACAAGAAACTTTAAATAATAAGCAAGTTACCCTCTTTTTTGTCGTTATTCTGTACACAATAACTTAAAGAAAAACACAAGTTACCCTTAGCTCAACACCATTTTCTCGTCTGTCTTTCCTTGAAGCACAAAACCACGAACTAATCTTAACCCCAACCCAAAAGGAACCACCATTAAGCCAGCGAAAACTCACCATGAACTTCTTAAAACACAATAACAACAACTTACTACAACGTCGAGCCCTATACCAACACCATTTTCCACCTTCTATGCACATAACTATGAACTGAAAGAAATACTAAAGTTACCCATTATAACAAATGTCTGTGTTACTGTCCCAATACAGAACAAAAAACGAAATAAAAACACACAAGTTATCCCTTACCAACACCACATTTTCGTCTGTCTCTTCTTAAAACACATAACTACAAACTAAAAGAAATACTCAAGTTACCCATTATAACCGATGTCTGTGTTACTGTCCCAATACAGAACAAAAAACAAAATAAAAACACACAAGTTATCCCTTACCAACACCACATTTTCGTCTGTCTCTTCTTAAAACACAACCACAAACCAAAAGAAATACTAAAGTTACCCAATATAACCGATGTCTGTGTTACTGTCCCAATACAGAAAAAATAAATAAAAACACAAGTTATCCCTTACCAACACCACATTTTCGTCTGTCTCTTCTTAAAATAGAAAACCACAAACCAAAAGAAATACTAAAGTTACCCATTATAACCGATGTCTGTGTTACTGTCCCAATACAGAAAAAATAAATAAAAACACACAAGTTATCCCTTACCAACACCACATTTTCGTCTGTCTCTTCTTAAAACACAAAACCACAAACTAAAGAAATACTCAAGTTACCCATTATAACCGTTGTCTGTGTTACTGACCCAATACAGAACAAAAAACAAAATAAAAACACACAAGTTATCCCTTACCAACACCACATTTTCGTCTGTCTCTTCTTAAAACACAAAACCACAAATTAAAGAAATACTGAAGTTACCCATTATAACCGCTGTCTGTGTTACTGACCCAATACAGAACTATAAAGAAAAACAGACAAGTTACCCCTTACCAACACCACATTTTCGTTTATTTTCTTTAATACACAAACTGAAAGAAATACTAAAGTCACCCATTACAACCGATGTCTGTGTTACTTTCCAAATACAGAAGAAAAATATAAAGTAAAACACACAAGTTAGCCCTTACCAACACCATATTTTCGACTATTTTCCTTTATACACAAAACGACAAACTGAAATACTAAAGTTACCCATTATAACCGATGTCTGTGTTACCGTCCCAATACAGAACAAAAAACTAAGAAAAACACACAAGTTACCCCTTACCAACACCATATTTGCGACTATTTTCCTCTATACACAAAACGACAAACTGAAATACTAAAGTCACCCATTACAACCGATGTCTGTGTTACTGTCCCAATATAGAACAAAAAACAAAAGAAAAACACACAAGTTACCCCTTACCAACACCATATTTGCGACTATTTTCCTCTATACACAAAACGACAAACTGAAATACTAAAGTTACCCATTATGACCGATGTCTGTGTTACCGTCCCAATACAGAACAAAAAACTAAGAAAAACACACAAGTTACCCCTTACCAACACCATATTTGCGACTATTTTCCTCTATACACAAAACGACAAACTGAAATACTAAAGTTACCCATTATAACCGATGTCTGCGTTACTGTCCCAATACAGAACAAAAAACTAAGAAAAACACACAAGTTAGCCCTTACCAACACCCCATTTTCGTCCGTCTTTCCTTAATTAAGCACAAAACCACGAACTAATCTAAACCCCGACCCAGAAGGAACCACCACTAGGCCCGCGAACACTCACCCTGAACTTCTCCTTGAGCACCGTGATGTCCGCGCCTTCGGGAGGGCAGGGTACGTTGTAGTACTCGCCCTCCTCCTCCGTCAGAAACTTGTACCAGCCGATGACCGGAGACTTGATGATCTCACTGATACCGAAGGACATTGAACCCATGAAGTCGTTCCTCGAGGTCCTGTCCCAATCCCAGCACTCCACCAGCAGCCGACGGTCCTTATCCTCAGGCTTAAGTTCGCTGTAAGAGGAGGAGAGAAGAGGAAGGAGAGGAATTAGTAAGGTTTTCATGTGTTTTGGTTGGTTAAGTTTGGTTGGGGTTGGGGAAAGTTCGGTTTGGGGTTCCTTTGGGGTTCGGTTGGGTTGTTTACGGTCCTTGTTCTTGGGTTGGAGTTCGCTATAGGAGGAGGAGAGAAGGAGAAGAGGAAGGAGGTGAATTAGTTAGGTTTTCATGTGTTTTGGTTGGTTAAGTTTGGTTGGGGTTGGTTTAGGCTGGGTTGGGTTGGGTTGCCTACGATCTTTGTTCTTGGGTTTGAGTTCGCTGTTAGAGGAGGAGGAGAGAAGAGGAAGGAGGTGAATTAGTCAGGTTTTCATGTGTTTTGGTTGGTTAAGTTGGGTTGGGGTTGGGGAAAGTTTGGGGTTCCTTTGGGGTTGGGTTGGGTTGCCTACGGTCTTTGTTCTTGGGTTTGAGTTCGCTGTAAGAGGAGGAGAGAAGAGGAAGGAGAGGAATTAGTAAGGTTTTCATGTGTTTTGGTTGGTTAAGTTAGGTTGGGGTTGGGGAAAGTTCGGTTTGGGGTTCCTTTGGGATTGGGTTGGGTTGTCTACGGTCTTTGTTCATGGGTTTGAGTTCGCTGTAAGAGGAGGAGGAGAGAAGAGGAAGGAGAGTTAGGTTTCCACGTGTTTTGGTTGGTTAAGTTTGGTTGGGGTTGGGGAAAGTTCGGTTTGGGGTTCCTTTGGGGTTCGGTTGGGTTGTTTAGGGTCCTTGTTCTTGGGCTTGAGTTCGCTATAGGAGGAGGAAGAGAGAAGGAGAAGAAGAGGAGGAGGAGAATTAGTAAGGTTTCTGTGTGTGTGGTATGGTTAGGTTAAGTTAGGTTGTGTTTAGTTAGGTTAAGTTAGGTTGTGTTTAGTTAGGTTAGGTTAGTTTGTGAAGAGCTTAGTTTAATTTGGCTGCAAGAGATATGTAGATAGACAGATAGATAGATAGATAAAGAGAAAGAAAGCAAGAACAAGAGAGAGAGAGAGAGAGAGAGAGAAAATCATAAATGGATTTAGTTAGGTTAAGTTAGGTTAGGTTAGTTTGTGAAGAGCTTAGTTTAATTTGGCTGCAAGAGATAGAGATAGATAGACAGAAAGATAGATAGATAAAGAGAAAGAAAGCAAGAACGAAAGAAAGAAAGAAAGAGAGAGAGAGAGAGAAAGAGAGAGAGAGGGGAGGCAAAGAATAAAGTCAGACCCCTCCATGCAAAATCATAAATTCTTTGCGAGTGTTAGGCAAGGATGGCCAGGACAGGCTTTTACCTTTCTGTCAAGGGGAATGAGGTTGAGGTAAGGTGAGGGGAGACAACCCGGAATGTGGAATGAGGGAGGGAGGGAGGGAGGGAAGGGAAGGGAAGGGAGGGAGGGAGAATATGAAATGTTTAAAGGTGAAATAAGGGAGTATGACGTAGTATGAAGTAGTGGTGGTGGTAGTAGTAGTAGTAGTAGTAGTAGTAGTAGTAGTAGTAGTAGTAGTAGTAGTAGTAGTAGTAGTAGTAGTAGTAGTAGCAACATAAATAATACCAATAAAAATAGCTACTACTACTACTACTACTACTTCTACTACCACTACTACTACTACTACTACCACTACTACTACAATTACTACAATACATTCAATTAACCACAACAATGCCCTCACCTTTTCAACACACACACACACACACACACATTGTACAAGGGGTATAAAAAGTATGTTCACACCACCGCCAATATATATTTTTTTTTATCGTGCCCTTATTGAAGACTAAAACAATAGACTAACAAACAAACAATAACAACAACAATGACACACACACACACACACACACTTCGGCCAAACATGAATGCATTTCTAATTATGTTTTTTTTAATTCTATATATTTTTTTTCTTTTTTTCTGAATTCAAAAGGCAAATGACAATGAATCTCTCTCTCTCTCTCTCTCTCTCTCTCTCTCTCTCTCTCTCTCTCTCTCTCAGTATCCACCAATGAGATTTAATCTTTCCCAGTATTCCTCCTCCTCCTCTTCCTCTTCCTCTTCCTCCTCCTCCTCCTCCTCCTCCTCCTTCCTCCCTTTCTTCCCTTTTTTCCTCTTTCCTTCACGTAAAAAAAAAAAAAAAAAGTTCAGGTCACTTCTGGCTTGCGAAATTGAAGTGTCATGTTTTGAAAGTCACACACACACACACACACACACACACACACACACACACACACACACACACACACACACACACAGTCATTCCCCTTCATGCCATCTTGAGAATAGCATGTCGGTCCCTCATTCCACACACACACACACACACACACACACACACACACAACACGTACATACCAGGTCAGGGTCTCGTTCCATACAGGGTTGAGGGTCGCCTTGATGGTCTTGGTTTTCATCTTCATGTTGTCGGTGCCCGGGATGAGCTTGAGTTTGATGTAGGGATCGGACAGGCCGTTAGGGTCCATGGGAATCAGGTTCTTGGCGCTCAGAACTAAGGAGAGGAGAGAACAACAGGAGGTTAGAAGGTTAGATGGAAATGCCCACACCTCCTCCGAAAACCTTGTCGAATATGTTATTTTTAGGTTGACGGTACAGAGAAAGGCTTATAAAACTACCCCTGGAAATGCCCTTGTAAAATGTGTCTCAGAAGGTTCACGGTACAGAGAAAGGGTCACACTACCACCAGGGTCATAAAACTACCCCTGGAAATGCCCACAACGTCTATGAAAGCCTTGTAAAATGTGTCTCTTTAGGTTCATGGTACAGAGGAAGGGTCACACTACCACCAGGGTCATAAAACTACCCCTGGAAATGCCCACAACGTCTATGAAAGCCTTGTAAAATGTGTCTCTTTAGGTTTACGATACAGAGGAAGGGTCACACTACCACCAGGGTCATAAAACTACCCCTGGAAATGCCCACAACGTCTATGAAAGCCTTGTAAAATGTGTGTCTCTTTAGGTTCACGGTACAGAGGAAGGGTCACACTACCACCAGGGTCATAAAACTACCCCTGGAAATGCCCACAACGTCTATGAAAGCCTTGTAAAATGTGTCTCTTTAGGTTCACGATACAGAGGAAGGGTCACACTACCACCAGGATCATAAAACTACCCCTGGAAATGCCCACAACGTCTATGAAAGCCTTGTAAAATGTGTCTCTTTAGGTTTACGATACAGAGGAAGGGTCACACTACCACCAGGGTCATAAAACTACCCCTGGAAATGCCCACAACGTCTATGAAAGCCTTGTAAAATGTGTGTCTCTTTAGGTTCACGGTACAGAGGAAGGGTCACACTACCACCAGGGTCAAAAAACTACCCCTGGAAATGCCCATAACGTCTGTGAAAGCCTTGTAAAATGTGTGTTTCTTTAGGTTCACGATACAGAGAAAGGGTCACACTA